>NC_139996.1:21456995-21482778 GCF_964263955.1 Coregonus lavaretus
CCGAACCATGAAAAACAGCCCCAGACCATTATTCCTCATCCACCAAACTTTACAGTTGGAACTATGCATTCAGGCAGGTAGCGTTCTCCTGGCGTCCGCCAAACCCAGATTTGTCCGTCGGACTGCCAGATGGTGAAGCGTGATTCGTCCCTCCAGAGAACGCGTTTCCACTGCTCCAGAGTACAATGGCGCGCACTTTACACCACTCTAGCCGACACTTGGCATTGCGCTTGGTGAACTTAGGCTTCTGTGCGGCTGCTCGGCCATGGAAACCCATTTCATGAAGCTCCTGATGAACAGTTCTTGTGCTGACGTTGTTTCCAGAGGCAGTTTGGAATTCGGTAGTGAGTGTTGCAACCGAGGACAGACGATTGTTACGCGCTACGCGCTTCAGCACTCGGTGGTCCCATTCTGTGAGCTTGTGTGGCCTACCACCTCGCGGCTGAGCCGTTGTTGCTCCTAGGCGTTTCCACTTCACAATAACAGCACTTACAGTTGACCAGGGCAGCTATAGCGGGGCAGAAATTTGACGAACTGACTTGCTGGAAAGGTGGCATCCTATGATGGTGCCACGTTGAAAGTCACTGAACTCTTCAGTAAGGCCATTCTACTGCCAATGTTTGTCTATGGAGATTGCATGGCTGTGTGCTCGATTTTATACACCTGTCAGCAACGGGTATGGCTGACATAGCCGGATCCACTAATTTGAAGGGGTGTCCACATACTTTTGGCCATGTAGTGTAGATAGAGAGATGGAGAATAGACTAGTCCTATTACTGTCTTTACTACAGGTAAAAGGCGACACCTTCCCACACGACACCATGGCCACAGTGGACAAACACATCAAAAAAGTGAATACAGCTGCAGTTTCTGGTAAGCAGTTCCTCCTGCACAAACATCCAGTAAACAGTAGCCTTAGAGCTGCAGGGTTAACCCTTTACTGTACATGCCATTGCATGGCTAACCCCTTACACACTACTGCTTCCTAGTAGCCTGCTGGAGAGAGAAGCCACTCTTGTTCATAAATTTAGGAGCCGACTTTCATAAATTCAACATGTTTAGTGTTTGGAAAGGCATGGTGCTGGTGCTTTAGTATTCTCTAGCTCCTCTTCAGCATGACTTAGTAGCTAACACACACATCAGTGCAAGCTTTCATTCTCTCTCTGTTTGTGTTGAGTTCCCTGGGAGTTGCAGTTAAACACATGAAGGAAAATGTGAGCTGATGTTGTGCACCTTTAATCAGGGCAGGATGAAATAGGCCTCCTCCTGTTTGAAACAAAGGTGTCTGTCTTTCTCTAGGCAGAGCCAGACCTGTTTCATCTACAGACAGAGGAGAGGAGGTAGAGTGGGGTTAGAGTCACAGGGGAAGAGCAGCAACTTGACTTAGTTGGAAGGCTTGATAATGATGGGAATTTTTTAGTAAACTATTGGATAAACAAAGTTAAATCACAGACGTGACGATCATATAGTCAGGATTCTCTGTTGCTATGTAAGTATAGTGTACCTCGTAAAACTGACTATCCTACCGATCCTTGACTTCGGCGATGTCATTTAAAAAATAGCCTCCAACACTCTACTCAGCAAATTGGATGTAGTCTATCACAGTGCCATCCGTTTTGTCTCCAAAGCCCCATACACTACCCACCACTGTGACCTGTACGCTCTTGTTGGCTGGTCCTCACTACATGTTCGTCGTCAAACCCACTGGCTCCAGGCCATCTATAAATCACTGCTAGGCAAATCCCCGCCTTATCTTAGCTCATTGGTCACCATAGCAACACCCACCCGTAGTCTGCGCTCCAGCAGGTATATCTCACTGGTCATCCCCAAAGCCAACACCTCCTTTGGCCGCCATTCCTTCCAGTTCTCTGCTGCCAATGACTGGAACGAATTGCAAAAATCTCTGAAGCTGGAGACTCTTATCTCCCTCACTAACTTTAAGCATCAGTTGTCAGAGCACTTTACCGATCACTGCACCTGTGCACAGCCCATCTGAAATTAGTCCACCCAACTACCTCATCCCTATATTGTTATTTATTTTGCTCTTTTGCACCCCAGTATCTCTATTTGCACATAATCTCTTGCACATCTAGCATTCCAGTGTTAATACTAATTGTAATTATTTTGCACTATAGCCTATTTATTGCCTTACCTCCATAACTTGCTACATTTGCACACACTGTATATATATTTTCTGTTTTTTTTTTTGACTTTATGTTTTCTTACCCCATATGTAACTCTGTGTTGTTGTTTTTATCGCACTGCTTTGCTTTATCTTGGCCAGGTCGCAGTTGTAAATGAGAACTTGTTCTCAACTGGCTTACCTGGTTAAATAAAGGTGAAATAAAAAATTAAATAAAAAATAATTTTCCACAACATATTGGCGCCCGAACCGGGACTGGAAAAAGAGATCATTGGGTGCTTCGCCATCGGAGAAAGTTTGGACGAATCACACACAAAAATACAGTTGCCACTGTTAATACAGATAAGCGACGTTCTTACTTTTAGCATAGAAATTGTGTGATTCGATCAAGCTGAATCTGAGGGTAAGGTACGGGAGGAGTCTCTCCAGGATAAAGGACAAAATTTAGGAGTACAGAGTTTTTGTTGGAATGAGAAATAAGCATGCATGCAATGTTGTTTATAATTGATGTTTGAGCAGGCTAGCAGAAACGCAGGCTAGTAGACAAACAGGCTAGCAGAAACGCAGGATAGTAGATAGACTGGTTTGTTGGACCTGCTTGGGTTTGCGAAAGCAGCTCTTTCATCTTTGTCCACTGGTCTGACTCAATTCGTGCATTCAATCTGTCGAATTCACTCAGTTGTTCATCTGATGTATTTGTTCAATTCGTCTGATTCATTTGTTCGTCCTGCTGGTCATTCTGTCTGATTAATTTAAGCACGAGTGGCTGCTTATCTGTGTGAGTGATCGGACAATAAAAATGTATCCTGCAACAAATAGCCTTTTCTGTGTGGAGGAAGTGTCAGGAAAGGGACTATATTTGAGGTTGGGTGAAGCTTCTAAGTCCGGTGGAGAAAGGGCATGCCCAATCTTGCATTACGAGAGGAGAATTAATGGTATGTGGATATTCATTTACCAACTGAGTGTGGAAAATTCACATTACTAGGATGGGATCAGAAGGTGTGTGTGTCTTTACCAGGAGGGGTATGAGAAATCCTGTTGGAGGCACAGGTCACGTGTACGGGTGTGATCATATGATGTCTACACATTGTATTTCGGCCAATCCTTTAGGGTATGTTTCAGACATAATATTTGGAACATTTAGAGGTGATGTAGGATTATGGTAAAATTGACCACAGTAAAATAATAACTGTGATAGGGTTAACATTCCAAATTGGGGCCCTTTGATAGAATAAAATATTCCTGTATGTTACATTGTGGCGAGGAGGCGATGGGGTGAGGTTGTGTTCCTCTAAGTGGGGAGGTAAGCTTGGCTTCTTCTTTATACAGTGAGGGAAATAAGTATTTGACCCCCTCTCAATCAGAAAGATTTCTGGCTCCCAGGTGTCTTTTATACAGGTAACGAGCTGAGATTAGGAGCACACTCTTAAAGGTAGTGCTCCTAATCTCAGCTTGTTACCTGTATAAAAGACACCTGTCCACAGAAGCAATCAATCAATCAGATTCCAAACTCTCCACCATGGCCAAGACCAAAGAACTCTCCAAGGATGTCAGGGACAAGATTGTAGACCTACACAAGGCTGGAATGGGCTACAAGACCATCGCCAAGCAGCTTGGTGAGAAGGTTACAACAGTTGGTGCGATTATTCGCAAATGGAAGAAACACAAAATAACTGTCAATCTCCCTCGGCCTGGGGCTCCATGCAAGATCTCACCTTGTGGAGTTGCAATGATCATGAGAACAGTGAGGAATCAGCCCAGAACTACACGGGAGGATCTTGTCAATGATCTCAAGGCAGCTGGGACCATAGTGACCAGGAAAACAATTGGTAACACACTACGCCGTGAAGGACTGAAATCCTGCATCGGAGAACTGGGTGAAAGTGTTGTGGTCAGATGAGACCAAAATGGAGCTCTTTTGCATCAACTCAACTCGCCGTGTTTGGAGGAGGAGGAATGCTGCCTATGACCCCAAGAACACCATCCCCACCATGAAACATGGAGGTGGAAAAATTATGCTTAGCGGGTGTTTTTCTGCTAAGGGGACAGAACAACTTCACCGCATCAAAGGGACGATGGACAGGGCCATGTACCGTCAAATCTTGGGTGAGAACCTCCTTCCCTCAGCCAGGGCATTGAAAATGGGTCGTGGATGGGTATTCCAGCATGACAATGACCCAAAACACACGGCCAAGGCAACAAAGGAGTGGCTCAAGAGGAAGCACATTAAGGTCCTGGAGTGGCCTAGCCAGTCTCCAGACCGTAATCCCATAGAAAATCTGTGGAGGGAGCTGAAGGTTCAAGTTGCAAAACGTCAGCCTCGAAACCTTAATGACTTGGAGAAGATCTGCAAAGATGAGTGGGACAAAATCCCTCCTGAGATGTGTGCAAACCTGGTGGCCAACTACAAGAAATGTCTGACCTCTGTGATTGCCAACAAGGGTTTTGCCACCAAGTACTAAGTCATGTTTTGCAGAGGGGTCAAATACTTATTTCCCTCATTAAAATGCAAATCAATTTATAACATTTTTGACATGAGTTTTTCCGGACTTTTTTGTTGTTCTTTTGTCTCTCACTGTTCAAATACACCTACCATTAAAATTATACACTGATCATGTCTTTCTCAGTGGGCAAACGTACAAAATCAGCAGGGGATCAAAAACTTTTTTCCCTTTTTTATTTTATTTTTTTATTTCACCTTTATTTAACCAGGTAAGCCAGTTGAGAACAGGTTCTCATTTACAACTGCGACCTGGCCAAGATAAAGCAAAGCAGTGCAATAAAAACAACACAGAGTTACATATGGGGTAAAAAAACATAAAGTCAAAAATACAACAGAAAATATATATACAGTGTGTGCAAATGTAGCAAGTTATGGAGGTAAGGCAATAAATAGGCTGTAGTGCAAAATAATTACAATAGTATTAACACTGGAATGGTAGATGTGCAAGAGATTATGTGCAAATAGAGATACTGGGGTGCAAAAGAGCAAAATAAATAACAATATAGGGATGAGGTAGTTGGGTGGGCTAATTTCAGATGGGCTGTGTACAGGTGCAGTGATCGGTAAGGTGCTCTGACAACTGATGCTTAAAGTTAGTGAGGGAGATAAGAGTCTCCAGCTTCAGAGATTTTTGCAATTCGTTCCAGTCATTGGCAGCAGAGAACTGGAAGGAATGGCGGCCAAAGGAGGTGTTGGCTTTGGGAATGACCAGTGAGATATACCTGCTGGAGCGCAGACTACGGGTGGGTACTGCTATGGTGACCAATGAGCTAAGATAAGGCGGGGATTTGCCTAGCAGTGATTTATAGATGGCCTGGAGCCAGTGGGTTTGACGACGAACATGTAGTGAGGACCAGCCAACAAGAGCGTACAGGTCACAGTGGTGGGTAGTGTATGGGGCTTTGGAGACAAAACGGATGGCACTGTGATAGACTACATCCAATTTGCTGAGTAGAGTGTTGGAGGCTATTTTGTAAATGACATCGCCGAAGTCAAGGATCGGTAGGATAGTCAGTTTTACGAGGGCATGTTTGGCAGCATGAGTGAAGGAGGCTTTGTTGCGAAATAGGAAGCCGATTCTAGATTTAACTTTGGATTGGAGATTCTTTATGTGAGTCTGGAAGGAGAGTTTACAGTCTAACCAGACACCTAGGTATTTGTAGTTGTCCACATACTCTAGGTCAGACCCGTCGAGAGTGGTGATTCTAGTCGGGTGGGCGGGTGCCAGCAGCGTTCGATTGAAAAGCATGCATTTAGTTTTACTAGTGTTTAAGAGCAGTTGGAGGCTACTGAAGGAGTGTTGTATGGCATTGAAGCTCGTTTGGAGGTTTGTTAACACAGTGTCCAATGAAGGGCCAGATGTATACAAAATGGTGTCGTCTGCGTAGAGGTGGATCTGAGAGTCACCAGCAGCAAGAGCGACATCATTGATATACACGGAGAAAAGTGTCGGCCCAAGAATTGAACCCTGTGGCACCCCCATAGAGACTGCCATAGGTCCAGACAACAGGCCCTCCGATTTGACACACTGAACTCTATCTGAGAAGTAGTTGGTGAACCAGGCGAGGCAGTCATTTGAGAAACCAAGGCTATTTAGTCTGCCAATAAGAATGCGGTGGTTGACAGAGTCGAAAGCCTTGGCCAGGTCGATGAAGACGGCTGCACAGTACTGTCTATTATCAATCGCGGTTATAATATCGTTTAGGACCTTGAGCGTGCATTTCTGCATCTCGGAGCAGAGGTGATATAGTAAAGGAAGTTTTGTATATTAGGCAGTCTAGGCACACAATGTAAACCTGGTACACAAGTTTTGAAATGTTTAAAAATCGTTAAATAATATCTTAGATAAAGGGGAAGGAAATGGAAAGAGACACAAACTTAAATGGGGTTGAATGACCTATGACCTTTGTTCTGACTTTCTGGCAAGGCTTGATCACCCTCGCTCGAAAGCTAGAGGCATTGTGTGAGATTTATATGTAGTATGTAAACACTAATAATTAGGAAGAAGTTTATAACGTAGCAATAGGCTTATGTATGATTCATACCATGACAAGGACAAAGAAAGAAAACTAGCCCTGAATGAGGGACACTTGTCGCTAGTCAATTTTACTATTCCTTGAATTACTTTATAGGATACAATTAAGTTAAGGTGTTATCAAGGGTTATCAGTATAATTTGATTTGTTATGTTGATGTAATAGACATTGTTGCTTTGTTTTTTGGGGCCTTACTTCTGGCACTAATGAGTTATCACATGCAAGCTAACAGAAAAACGCATCTAACACCGCATGAAATGCTTACGGGTTGACCATACCAGTGCCGGTACTTAGGGAACAATATGAGGGTCCGCCTTTAGAGCAAATGGAATGGGAATTAGAAGGGTATATCAGGCAACTAACTGTCATACATGAGGTTATATACCAACAGGAGAGAAGCAGAGTTCTGAAACCCGAGGCGAATCCACCATGGCCAGTGGTCCCGGGGGAGAAGGTCTACATCAGGGTCTTCAGAAGGAAGTGGAACGAACAGAGACATGAGGGACCCTACACCTTCATCCAGGCTACACCAACTGCTGTAAGGGTCGCGGGGAGCTCGACCTGGTATCATCTAAACCACTGCACCAGAGTACCGCATGGAAACCGACGACCGAGAGATGAGGAAGCTGAGGGTGTCGAGACCCTAGTGACGGAAGAGGGTCCCGAGCCAAAGGGACCCTAGTGACGGAAGAGGGTCCCGAGCCAAAGGGACCCAACGCCGGCCCGGAGTAGTTGCCCAGAAATAGATGATCATCGTAGAAGGAGTCCTGAGCGAAAGGGACCAACGTCGGCCTGGAGTAGAGGCCCAGAAGCAGATGGTCATTATCGGAAGAAAGCCCTGCTTGGCCCTCACAACAATGAGGACCACTTGACTGCCCTTATAGCAACCTAGACTGTCAGTCTGGGGTAGTGTCAGGAGGAGGATGGGCTTGTCATGACTACAAGGACAAGCAACAGCTGAAGCACACTGGACTTCAAGATATTAATCTCCCAGACTTATTTCTTGTTCCATATTACTTTAGTGATGATAATGACTCTAAATTATATCAAAATAACTGTTTTAAATAAGAGATCATGATTAAAACAATGTTGCATGTATTTTAATGTGTTCTGATACTAACACTTATATTGGAATTGGTTTGAGTAGAATTACTGATATTGTTTATTGTGAGTATAACCTTAAATGCAAAGATTGTGCTTGATAGCATAAACACAAGTATTCTTAAGTTAGTTACTATATTAATCATTATATACTTTTGTAAGGATTTGGGACTAATGGAAGTCCCAAAGGGGGGAATATGATGGGAATTTTTTAGTAAACTATTGGATAAGTTAAATCACAGAAGTGATGCACATATAGTCAGGATTCTCTGTTGCTAGGCAAGAACTTGAATGGTTCCTTTCACTGGGCTTGGGTGTGTGTGTGAAGTGGGGATCTGACCTAGGGTCGAATTGCTCGCTCTTACCTAATCCATAGCTGTCCTACCTTATCAGAGACTGACACCAGACTGTTGCCTAATGCATCTCTCCTCAAACAAAGTAGAGAGAGAGCGGCGCAGGAATTGAACAGAGTCTAGACTAATCATGAGTAATTACAGCATGACGGGAGGGAAGAGAGGAGTGGGTTTTGGGTATGTTTGAAAGATTAAGTGTGGACCTGTCATGTCCAACAATCAATCTTCAGGTCAAGCCAGGGTGAGCCGGGGTTGAACAGAGTTTAAACTGAAAATTAGTGTTTTTGCATGATAACTGATGAATTGATTGTACTACTAAAAGTCAAATTTAGCCGCTATCATAGACTAAGGAAGTGGGCAGAGCGGTAGAGAGAGGGAAACTGAAGATGGTGGTGGGGGAACCCAAGAGGGAGGGGCTTTAAGCTAAGATGTATGTGAATATGACTATATAAACGGAGAGCTGAGATGTAGAGGGAAGGTGCTCTGCAGACCATCCCGGCTTCCGTTACTCTGTGTAATAAAGTCTATCTTGATTCTACAAAAACTCTGGAAGAACTTTGATTTTTAATAAGTATAGTGATAATCTTCCACAACAACAATAATCCAGGAGGTACAGAGAGTGGATTGAGTCCTGGCTGGAGAACTGTATTTTTGTACAGGCATTGGATGACTGCTCAAGTGGTGTTGCAGTCAGTCTTGGTGGTTTGCGAAGATTCCATAAAATAATTGTTAGACTCTAGATTGAAATGTACTGATTCATGTTACAATTCTAGAACGCATTAATTACTTTACATGTATAAGGAATGTATATGTTGGGGTCAATGAAGGGTAGATGGGGACTAGGAATATGGAAAGTTACTGAGAGGAGAAGCTTCATATTCTGTTCCATATTTCTGAGAAGAGAGGTGCAAGGCAATTGTTAGTCTCTGGTAAGGCCGGCCAGCTGCGGAACTAGGGAGGAGTGAGGAATGCGTCTTGAGGTCAAATCAACAGATGAAGTGAGAAGAAACCTCTGGGAGGTGGGCCAGAGAGGCTCACCACAATGTCTCTCCTACTGTAGTACTATCTCACACATACATTCCACTCCCACAAAGGTTTTAGTAACAGGCAGGGCTGTGACTACACCAGTGAGAGGATCCAATTCAATTCCTGCCTAGCAACAGAGATGTAGTATTGGTTGTCTAGAAGTGTAAGGAGTTGACCACGCCTATTAGAAGGTTATTAATATATGTGCTTGTGTAATCATGCTTTATCTTTGCAGCTATATGACCCAGTGGGTGAAAAAACTTGGTATGAGCTTTTTCTAGTTGTCTGTTTGAGTTTTTACTGTTCAGAACCTAACAGAATAAAAGGAAGCGGTGAGCATTGAGAGATTCTCAGTCTGTGTGCGTCCTCCTCGTACATGAGCAATCCCCAGACAGGCTAGGCACTCTCCCTGCATAATGTAGACTGAGAATGATACCGCAGCAGCACAACTCACACAACACACACAATGACCTGGCTAGAAGTAGCAGCCACCAGCACTCTCAGCACAGGTTAGCGTTTTTTCGTCATGAATCTTGTTCTGGAGGACACTCTGCAGATTGGTCACTAGCTAGCACAGCCATAAAGTCATCAAATCTGATTTTAAACCTAACCCTAACCTTAACCCTAACCACACTGCTAACCCTAATGCTAAGGACACAGCGCAGAATGATATTGCGCACACACCCCCCCCCCCCCCCCCCCTTTTTTTTTACTATCCTTGTGGGGACCTAAAATTGATTTCCATTAAAAATCGTATTTTTCCTAACCCTAAATCTAACCCTAATGTTAACCCTAACCCCTAAACCTAACCCCTAACATAAATTGTAACCCTAAACCTAAACCTAACCCCTAAGCTTAAAATAGCCTCACAAGGGAGAATTTTCCTTGTTTTACTATCCTTTTGGGGATTTCAGGTCCCCACGAGGATAGAAGAACAAGACCACACACACACACACACACACACACACACACACACACACACACACACACACACACACACACACACACAATTAACTTACCTTTTCCATACATCACTCACTGTCAATTACACACATACATACACAGACATGCAAGACACACAGGCTTGCGTCACTGATTAACTCATATATCACTTACTGTCTCCGACAACCACGCACAAACACGTACACACAGTACCAATAACTCACTTTGATTCCGCACACACACACACACTTTGATAAACACACGTAGATACGTTGAAGCAGAGGTGCCATAGTAGTAGGCAGCTGATGAAGTCTTTGTAAAGTTTTTAGAAACAGAATAAAGTCAGACTCCACCACATTCCATTCCTCTATCCATTAATAACCAATCCCAACAACCTCCAGTCCTCCACACACGCACTCACAGCTTGCCGAATCCTTGCACCACCACAGTCCCAGCCCTGATATTTAATGTTCTCTGTATATTCTGTCCACACTGATCGTATCAATCTGGTATCGAGCGACTGTGGTACTTCACAGAGTGATATCTTCCACTAGCACAGCAGCAGACCTTTCCCTTTTCAATTCCTTTAAATGGACAGGCCTTTACTTTGAATGTACAAATTGCAACTCATACCACAGCAGAACCTTTAACTTTAGCACCATCCAACTTTTTCAAACTTTTCTAAAACACACGTTAACAAATAGGCTACTTTTACTCCTGGGCTACAGAACCCAAATACTTGTTCCTATTCTTCAGATTTTGTTTTATTTAGTTGAACTTCTGTTTTAGGTTTGTTATATTTATGTTTAGATGCAGAAAGTAGGGGTGGGGCATGGATTTATACCCACGTTGAGGGTGATACAATTGTGCTGAAGGCACTGGTGTTACTTGTTAGTTCAGCTCCAGGCAGTGGCACCATCTTGAACTTTCTGAGGACACTTTAGAAATCACAACAGAGCTGGGCCTGGATGAAGCCTCCCAATGTGTGTGTTACTACTGTGTCTGTGCGCACATGTGTGTGTACTGTGTGTATACTGTGTTTGTTTATGTGTGTGTGCTGGAATGTGTCTGTTCTGGGTGGTTGATTGGCTTTACATTACTCCATTAGCCTGCTCCATCAGCAGAGTGTGGGAGTGGGTGAGGTGGGGTCTCTCCACTGTCTCTGAATCCCATTTGCAGCCACTCTCTGTGGGGAGGATCAGGGATGAGCTCCCTGGCACTGGCCAGCTGCTAGGCTGCAAGAGGATTCAGAGGGGCCTGGATGTGTTTCCCCAGACAGCTCAGTGAGGCTTGGACTGGACTAGAGGAGATGGCTGGTGTTTGGTGGCCAGGCAGGCACATTGCTATGCTGCTCCACTCACTCCTGAATCCACATGCTCACATACACACCCAGTACAGGGAAGGTGAGGGGTTGAGAAATAACATCGCTCAAAACACAATGCGCTCTGCGGAGTGGGGTCACTATCAGATTGGAGTGGGGTTACTATCAGAGTGGAGTGGGGTCACTATCAGAGTGGAGCCACTATCAGAGTGGAGTGGGGTCACTATCAGAGTGGAGCCACTATCAGAGTGGAGTGGGGTCACTATCAGAGTGGGGTCATTTGAAGCTTCCAGACCAAGATGTGAAAGTGAACATGGCAAATATAATTCAGTGCCTCCTCTCCCTAGAGACAGAAGCAGACAGTCTGAAGAGGGAGAGCTCGCCTTGAGGAGAGCCCAATCGCCTTCAGATTCAGAATAACTTTCACCTCTCCAGCTTGGCCAGCGCTAGTCCATAATACATTGTGTTGCTGAAGTGGACGCAGTAGCTAGCCTGAATCTAAAACGTTATTTATGCTTGATCCGGCAATGTGGTGTGGAGGTGGTAATGGGGATAGATGCAGTAAAGAGGTCAATAGAACACAGCCCGTTGGGGATAGAAGGACGCTGGATTGGTGCACATTCAACAAATCTGATCTAACAAAGTGGATATTTGTCAAATCCGTCATGATTGATGTACTGTAACAGGTCCACATTGTGGCTACTAAAGTCCGATTTGGATATATTTGGCTGTTTTCGCTGCATAACATTTAGAAGTTGTCCCTTTTCAGGCTTAGAAGAAGTGACTGCTAATGCTAACTCCCGTTTGTATAAGCTGGTAGCATAGCTAGCATACAGGAATCGGTGGTGGTCGTCAAAGTTGTTTTTAACTGTAATGCAGTTGATTGGCGACGATAACATTAACATGTATTGGGGTTGACATCCACACAAGCGTTATACTCCAATTTTTACCTCAACATAGTGTGAAATACACATATAAACAATAGACTAAATGTAGACTCATTTTGCTGGGGGGCAATGAGGAGATTCCGGATCTTTCCACTACAGCATCTTTCCCCCACACGTTTACATGGCATTTCCATTTTTTGGTCGAGTTCCATTGACATCTTTACCGCATCTATGGAAGGGGAAGCTTGCCACAAAAAGTGGAGGCAGTTGCGGGACAAGCTGGTAAAGCTAAACAAAAATGAAGGGTTGAAGTGGAGATGCAGGTAGGAAAATGGTGCCTCCGTTTTACTTCTCGCTATCTTGGCTGAGCTCCTATGTCAAGCATCGGGAAACCGACTCCAACATCTCAGAGGTAAGGTCTTGTCTTTTCGTTTAGCCAGTTTCTTGTAATAATTATTAGCTAGCTGGCTGGCTATAGAGATTATCTCTGAATAACTATGAGTGGTGGTGCAGACCAATTTATTGGATGCGTATGACACACTCCATTTTGCTCTACTCCTCGAAGCGCAAGAAGTATGAATGCTCTGGCTTCTGCGGAAGCCGCATTGCCGTAAATGCTGTATGGCCACTCCAGCTCTGGATTTACCATAAATCGGCTTAAGCAGACAGCTCTCATGCACGACTGGTCACATTCCAGGTCTCTGAGACACAGAGACAGAGGCCAAGTCAATAACTGTAATCCTCCTACACCTCACTGCTTTCTACAGGTTAGCCCACATGTCACCCTGTTACCGGACCTGTTTTCTCCTGTGCCCCCCATCCCCGCACTAACACTTCTCTCAAGGTCATTCATGACTAAAATGACTGCCCCTTTGACTGACCTCTAGTCTGACCTGGCTGCCACCTTGCCAGTAACTGAACAAACTATGTCCAGTTATGAACAGTTAACTTTTTATAAACTCTCTTTGACCTGTTCTCTCATGTTCCCCTCTGTCCTCCTTCCTTCCTGCCTCCATTCATCCAACGTGCATTTGGCCATTAACTACCAGTCTGTCACGACCGTCTATGAAATATGACCAAAGCGCAGCGTTGGTAGCGAACATATTGATTTTAATGAAATACACGAGAATACAAAACAAAACACGATCATGAAGTCCTCAGTGACAACGACTGAACATAGAACAAAAACCCACAAACACAAGGTGAAAACACACAGTATAAATATGGCTCCCAATCAGAGATAACGAGCCGACAGCTGACACTCGTTACCTCCGATTGGGAGTCATTTGACCAAACACAACCAATGACAAACCAACCAAACAAAACACAACCAAACGAACACACCCTGGCTCAAAATACAAAGTCCCGGAGCCAGAGCGTGACAGTACCCCCCCCTAAAGGCGCGGACTCCGACCGCGCCTACACCCCAAATAGGGGAGGGCTGGGTGGGTGTTGCTCCTCGGAGGCGGCTCCGGCTCCGGGCTTGACCACCACCCTACTACAATCCCCCCGTAGTGCCCCCAGTCCGATCTGACCCAGTTAGCTGGATCAGGACTGCCGACGCGCACCCCTGGCTTGGCGCGTGAGGCAGGAATGTACCGGACCTGGCAGACGATACGCACCCTTTGCATGGTGCGTGGAGCCGGAACGGACCTCACCGGACTGACGACTCCATTCCCTGGCCTGGTGCGAGTAGCAGGAACGGGCTGGACCAGGCTGACGACTCGCATCCCTGGTTTGGTGCGAGTGGCAGGAACAGGCCGGGCTGGGCTGTCGACGCACACCACTGACTTGGTGGGAATGGCAGGAACAGGCCGGGCTGGGCTGTCGACGCACACCACTGACTTGGTGGGAATGGCAGGAACAGGCCGGGCTGGGCTGTCGACGCACACCACTGACTTGGTGGGAATGGCAGGAACAGGCCGGGCTGGGCTGTCGACGCACACCACTGACTTGGTGGGAATGGCAGGAACAGGCCGGGCTGGGCTGTCGACGCACACCACTGACTTGGTGGGAATGGCAGGAACAGGCCGGGCTGGGCTGTCGACGCACACCACTGACTTGGTGGGAATGGCAGGAACAGGCCGGGCTGGGCTGTCGACGCACACCACTGACTTGGTGGGAATGGCAGGAACAGGCCGGGCTGGGCTGACGATGCGCACCACTGACTTGGTGGGAATGGCAGGAACAGGCCGGACCGTACTGGGGACACATGCCACTGGCCCCACGCAGGGATCAGGAACGGGCCGGACCGGACTGGGAACACACCCCAGTACCTCTCGCCGTGCCTCCACACATTCCTTCCCCTTCGTGACCAGTGGCCCCCTTAACCTGGCGGCCTTTTCTGCCAACCTACTGCACTCCTCTACCCCGTACTCCTGCTGCCCCGACGTCGTGAGCCCCCCCCTAAAAATTTTCTGGGGGTCTCTCCTCTCCGTGGACCAGGCCTCTATAGTCCTCTCCCAACCTTCGCTCTTCTGTCTCCACCACTCGTCATCCAACTCCTGGAAACGCTGCTTGGTCTCGTTGTGGTGGGTTTTTCTATCACGACCGTCTATGAAATAGGACCAAAGCGCCGCGTTGGTAGCGAACATATTGATTTTAATGAACTACACGAGAATACAAAACAAAACACGATCATGAAGTCCTCAGTGACAACGACTGAACATAGAACAAAAACCCACCAACACAAGGTGAAAACACACAGTTTAAATATGGCTCCCAATCAGAGATAACGAGCCGACAGCTGACACTCGTTACCTCCGATTGGGAGTCATTTGACCAAACACAACCAATGACAAACCAACCAAACAAAACACAACCAAACGAACACACCCTGGCTCAAAATACAAAGTCCCGGAGCCAGAGCGTGACACAGTCCAGTTACACACTCACTGTAAAGGGATCCAGAAGTAAAGCTCTCTTCCATTGTAAACAGTATTTTTGAGTGCATTTTGAGCAACGATTTCTGGTGCTCTGGCACGGTGTCAAGCCATTACTGGAGCCATTTGAAACAAATAAGTCTGTGGCTGCAGGCTCCTTATAATGAAGTGGTGCTGGGACTGAGGAGAGGAGGGCAACTCTTCAATCAGTGTTAATTTTGTCAGCTATTTCAGTGTTAATTTTGTAAGCTTTTTTAGATGTAGTTTTAGTCAAAAGTCTTTATGACTAAAATACCTTTTAGTCTTATTCCCATTTTAGTCATTTCATCCTTCTTAGTTTGAGTTATTATCAGTCTACTAAAACTCAGGACAATTTTAGTCTAACTTTAGTGACAGTCATTTTAGTCACATACTGTATTAGTCAGTGCATATTTGTCCATGAAAAAAAGTATTTTTACCTTTAACTTCCATCATGTGCCTATTAAGATAGTCTTGTCCAACTAGGCCTACTGTCCCCTCATATAGCTGGAACATTGCTATTGTGGCAGATTGTAACCAATGCCAGCCATGATTTACTATAAACTAGGCTACAAAGCTTTGGCTACAGGTTAAACAATTAAGGCAAACAGCTCTTTTTTTACAATCATAAACTCAGGATAGGGGTAAATAACAGTGATTCCCTTAAAAAGGGGATAATTTGAGCTTTCCAACAATGGCAGAAATATTATCGTCCTCCTAATATTCAGCAAATTGAAGTTTCCAATATTCAGCAATTGAAGTTTCCTTGCTGCGCATCAGTTCAAAAGATTGACGAGTGACTGAAGTAAACGCCTGAGAACTGAAAGACGTTCATTCTGCCAATGAGAGGATTGTATCAATTATTCTTCAAAGCCATGCATGCTTATAATTGGAAAAAACTGATGAAAAGGAAATTAATGTCAAGAGAGTGAGAGGGTGATTTTGATTCATTAGGATCCCCATTAGCTGACGCCAATGGGTGAGCTGGAAGATGATGGGAGGTGGAGCAAGCACACATGGGGAAGGTGATAAAGAGAAGAGGAGGTGATGGGAGGATAGAGGGAAGGGTGAAAATAGGAGTTGCATGTTGGGAAAAGATGTAAAGAGGGTGTGAAATGAAAGGTAAGTAATGGAGGGTATGGAAGAAGAGTGTCCATACGTGTACATACAGTTGAAGTCGGAAGTTTACATACACCTTAGCCAAATACATTTAAACTCAGTTTTTCACAATTCCTGACATTTAATCCTCGTAAAAAAATCCCTGTTTTAGGTCAGTTAGGATCACCACTTTATTTTAAGAATGTGAAATGTCAGAATAATAGTAGAGATAATTATTTATTTCAGCTTTTATTTCTTTCATCACATTCCCAGTGGGTCAGAAGTGTACATACACTCAATTAGTATTTGGTAGCATTACCTTTAAATTGTTTAACTTGGGTCAAACGTTTCGGGTAGCCTTCCACAAGCTTCCCACAATAAGTTCTGTGACTTTTGGCCCATTCCTCCTGACAGAGCTGGTGTAACTGAGTCAGGTTTGTAGGCCTCCTTGCTCGCACACACTTTTTCAGTTCTGCCCACACATTTTCTATAGGATTGAGGTCAGGGCTTTGTGATGGTCACTCCAATACCTTGACTTTGTTGTCCTTAAGCTATTTTGCAACAACTTTGGAAGTATGCTTGGGGTCATTGTCCATTTGGAAGACCCATTTGTGACCAAGCTTTAACTTCCTGACTGATGTCTTGAGATGTTGCTTCAATATATCGATATAATTTTCCTTCCTCATGATGCCATCTATTTTGTGAAGTGCACCAGTCCCTCCTGCAGCAAAGCACCCCCACAGCATGATGCTGCCACCCCGTGCTTCCCGGTTGGGATGGTGTTCTTCGGCTTGCAAGCACCTCCTTTTTCCTCCAAACATAACGATGGTCATTATGGCCAAACAGTTCTATTTTTGTTTCAACAGACCAGAGGACATTTCTCCAAAAAGTACGATCTTTGTCCCCATGTGCAGTTGCAAACCGTAGTCTGGCTTTTTTATGGTGGTTTTGGAGCAGTGGCTTCTTCCTTGCTGAGCGGCCTTTCAGGTTATGTCGATATAGGACTCGTTTTACGGTGGATATAGATACTTTTGTACCTGTTTCCTCCAGCATCTTCACAAGGTCCTTTGCTGTTGTTCTGGGATTGATTTGCACTTTTCACACCAAAGTACGTTCATCTCTAGGAGACAGAACGCGTCTCTGAGGTCTTGGCTGATTTCTTTTGATTTTCCCATGATGTCAAGCAAAGAGGCACTGAGTTTGAAGGTAGGCCTTGAAATACATCCACAGGTACACCTCCAATTGACTCAAATTATGTCAATTAGCCTATCAGAAGCTTCTAAAGCGGGGGGCGGAGCTAGCATGTTGGAGTGAATGGCTGTGTGTGAGAGGCTCCCTCAACTTTTTTGCGAAATAATCTAACCTAATTTACTTTATTGCACTTGTTACAACAAACTTTTCTTTCTAATACAATATTGTAACTTTCTATGTGAAAATGCCTAGTAATAAGCGACCAAAGGACAATAAATCCACATCAGAGGCCTACTCCCCACCAAACAACGAGACAAACATGGCGGAAGGCACAGGTAACAACGTGACACTTACAGAACTTACCCGGGCTTTGGGAGAACTACGTGTTGCTATAGCGGAGGATCTTAAGGCTACTATTGCTGAACTGGACACTAAAATCGAGAGCACCATTCGAACGGTCGCTTCGCAGGGCCAGAGTATTGTGGACCTTGAGAAAGCTTCTGAATTCAACGCTGGTAGGATCGACGAGTTAGAGAAGCTATGCACGTCATTGCAGGATAATGTGCAGAGGCTTTCTGTGAAAGTGGTCGACCTGGAGGGCAGATCCAGGCGTCATAACCTTCGCGTTGTGGGTCTGGCAGAAGGGGTGGAGGCGGGCTCTCGCCCCACCGACTTCTTCGCCAAGCTACTGAAGGATGCAATGGGACCGGATGTTTTGGCGTCGGATCCCCTACTGGAGCGTGCACATCGCGCCCTTGTCCCAGTGCCTGGACCGGGCCAGCGTCCTCGCCCAGTAATCATCTGTTGTCACAGTTTCAAGACCAAGGATCTTATCCTGCGCGAGGCTCGAATGAGGGGCAACCTGTTCCATAAAGGGCACCCCTTTCGTGTCTATGAGGACTATGCGCCCGATGTGGCAAAGCACCGCGCTGGCTACAGAGATGTCATGACCAAACTCTACAAACTCCATCTTCGCCCAGCCTTGCTCTTCCCTGCAAGACTAAGAATTACCCCGCCTTCCGGGGAGAAGATTTGGCTCTCCTCGGTTTTGGACGCAGAGAAGTTTATCCGGGAATATACACCAATCCCCCGTACAGGTTAGAGTGCCTTGTCATTGTGTGTTAAGGTCTGCTCATGGACTCGAATCCATACCATACCATAACGGGTGAAACCGTATTAAACGGTCTCAGCAAGGGCTACCGAACATGTAATACGATGAGCTGACCAATGGAGGGCGGTCAGAGCTCTCACTTAGCGTTAATTTCACTTTCATTCCGACTGGGTTTAGAGCGATGCCTGTTTGGGAGGCCTTCCAGGTCGGATCATTGACACTTTCGGATGGATATACTTATATTCCCCCATTTTTGTTTTGTTTCGTTATTTATTTTTCAATTCTTACATTATTCCTGTGCGTACATATAATAATTATTATTTGTACTTTATTATTATTTTCTCTTAGCATTTTAGTATTATGTATGTGTATATTTTAAATTAGTATAGATTATTATTCTGGGGTATGCATGTTTGTGTATGAAGATGTGTGTGTATGGATGTATGTGTGTATGCGTGTGTATGTATCTGTATATATTTAAGAATATTTATTTTATATGTATATTTTTTGGGGGGTTTGTGTGTGTGTGTATGTATGTGTGTGTGTATACGTGTATATGTGTGTGTGTGTGTGTGCGTATATATATACGTGTGTGTGTGTGTGTATGTATGTAGGTATGCACATGTATGTATGTGTGTGTGTGTGGATGTGTATATGTGTATGTGTGCATATATGTATATATAAATCACTATTTTTTTTAAATATAGTTATTTTTTACATTTTTTTAAAACTTTTTTTTATTTACTTTGTTATTTTTTTGATTGGGGTTGATTGACGTTCAATTTATCAAAATCCTTGTTCCCTTCTCCTAACCCACAATATGTAACTGTACTGCTGTCTATGTCGGTTACTGATGGTTTATGTTTAGACCAGTATTGCTTAGCAATAGAATCTTGTGATGATACATCTTGCTTATCTCAGGGATTGACCCAAGATGAACCGTAAGTGCGCAATATGTTTAAGTTGCAACTTATTCTGTTTAGGTTTATTAGATGCTAATTGAACACTTTAAGTGCGGGAGCCTCCTCAGTTCATATGTTAGTAGAAGTTCTAGGATAGTGAGAGGTGAGCGTATAGTTGGGATTTTATTTTTGTTTTACCTCTTGTTCGAGGTCGCGCTGTGCTTTTTTGGCATCGGCCAGACAATGTGTTTATTTTATTTTCATATTTTTTTCTGTCCTATGTGTGTATGCCTGTTAAATGTGGGTTGATGGGGGGGGGGTAAAGGTTGGGGAAAGTAAGGGAACAGGGTGGAGAGTAAAGGTGCTTGCGGAAGGGGAGGGGTGGGTTGGATACTGCTCGGGTGTAGGTGCTACATATGCTGATCGTGATGGTTTGGTGCGCTTTCTTACCTTTTTAGTGAGTTACATGTTATGCAGGCCACCATAGGAACTACAAATGAGAGGAGGGCGGGACTTACATTCACTTCCTGGAATGTCAAGGGTTTAAACGAACCAATTAAGAGAGGCAGGGTCCTAGCCCACTTGAAAGCACTTTCATCTGATATTATATTTTTGCAAGAAACCCATCTGAAAAACAAATCTCATAACAGACTTAAATGTAAGTGGGTGGGGCAAGTGTATCACTCTAACTTCTCTGCCAAAACGAGAGGCACAGCGATTCTGGTACGGAAAGGAATTCCCTTTCTACATAAAACCACTACTGTGGATAAAGAGGGTCGTTATGTGATCGTAATAGGAGAGATCCATTCTACTTCTGTAACTCTACTAAATATCTATGGGCCAAACATTGATAACCCCTCTTTTTTCAAAAGAGTCCTTGCCCTGATTCCAGATATCTCCCATACTAATCTGGTCATTGGAGGGGACCTTAACTGTGTACTAGACCAATATTTGGATAGATCCTCTACCCGGCGAACCCCTACCTCCTATTCAAGCGAATTCTTGAATACCTACATAAAAAATTCTAACTTATTTGATATATGGAGGATCTCTAATCCTACGGGTAGGGAATACTCCTTTTACTCTCTTGTTCACAATGTATATACTCGAATTGACTACTTTTTGGTTGATGCTAAACTACTCCCCTATACCTGTAATGTGAGATATCATGATATTATAATCTCTGACCACAGTCCACTCACCTTCTCCCTGAGATTGGGTGACATCGTACCAAACGAGAGGGTCTGGAGGTTGAATCCTCAGCTCCTCACAGAACCAACATTCTGTGAACATCTTAAAGACCAAATTACATTTTTCTTTGATACCAACGACAACACAGAGACTTCCCCAGCATTATTGTGGGAAACGCTGAAGGCTTATTTGAGAGGCTGTATCATCTCCTTTCAGACTGCCAGGAGTAGGCAAAACAGAAAAAATTGGTAGAACTGGAGGGACAAATTCACTTACTGGATAGGGAGAATGCTAGACATCCATCTATGGAGAAACATAAAAAAATTATGTCTTTAAAATTTAAATACAATCAGATCCTCTCGGCTAACATTGCTAAATCTTTTCTCTATGCCAAGCAAAAATATTTTGAGTTTGGTGACAAACCACACAAATTACTCGCCAGACAACTTCGAAAAAACGTGAGTGACCGAATGATTCACAAAGTTAAATCTGCATCTGGGGAATTACTCTCCTCCCCCAAAGACATCAATGACAGATTCCGTCAGTTTTATGAGACTCTATATACATCTAAAGCGGATCCTAACCCCTTAATTATGCAAAACTTTTTGGAGGACTGTAATCTTCCAGCCCTGAACCAGGAAGACTCTAACTTCCTGAATAAGGAAATATCTCTTGAAGAAATTAGAGAAACAATTAAATCTCTAAAGAGTGGCAAGACCCCGGGCATGCTCTCTCCCTACCTGCACAAAATGTTGGTTCGGGCCAATGAGGATGGAGCTCTCCCATCTACTCTGGATGAGGCGTTTATTACAGTTATACATAAGAAGGGTAAAGATCCGGAAGAGGTAGGGTCATACAGACCAATATCCCTCCTTAATACAGACCAAAAGATTTTAGCAAAAACTCTGGCTAACAGGCTTAGCACTTTAATTGGCAAATTGGTCCATTCGGACCAGACCGGCTTTATCCCTAATAGAAACTCATTCTTCAATCTCAGGCGCCTCTTCAACATTATGTATTCTCAGAGGTTACTTAACGTGGACCTTGCCGTTATATCTCTTGACGCCGAAAAGGCCTTTGACCAAGTTGAGTGGCCCTATCTATTCAAGGTCCTACAGAAATGTAATATTGGAGATGGGTTCATAAATTGGATCCAGCTTTTATATAGGAACCCCTGTGCGAGAATACTCACTAACCAATCAATGTCGCCCCAATTTAACCTTCACAGAGGGACAAGGCAGGGTTGTGCGCTGTCGCCTATGCTCTTCGCCCTAATTATTGAACCTCTCGCTCAAGCGATCAGATCTCATTCAGCAATACACGGATATAATACTAAAGATACTCTAAATAAGATTTCCCTATACGCAGATGATATTCTCCTCTATGTAACAGAACCCCAAGCTAGTATTCCAGCTATTCTTGAGGTGATTAATTTGTTTGGTACCTTCTCGGGATACAGAATAAATTGGAACAAGAGTGAATTAATGCCCATACGGTTGCAAAACACCTCCTGGCTAGAACATCTTCCAGTTAAGTTATCTTCAGAAAAATGTATCTACCTTGGAATTGTAGTTACCAAACAATACTCCTTACTATTTAAAGAGAATTTCCCTTCTCTGATGCAAAATCTCAAGGCAAACATACAATTTTGGAGAACTCTCCCAATTTCTCTGCTCGGAAGAATTAATGCCATTAAAATGGTCTTCCTCCCACAACTGCTCTACCTATACCAGAACATCCCAGTATTCATACCTAAATCCTTTCATAAACAACTGGACTCTATTATCAATCCTTTCATCTGGGATTATAAAACACACAGGATAGGTAAAAAACACCTATGTAAATCCAAGATGGAAGGAGGATTGTCTCTCCCAAATTTTATATTTTACTATTGGGCCGCTAACCTCCGCGCTGTTACGTTTTTGCTGGATGACGCACCCCCGCCATCCAGCTGGCTTACCATGGAGCGGGAGGAGTGTCACCCCTTCTCTATTGGTGCCGTGATTTTGTCACCTGTCAATCTGGAGATGTCACTTTACCATAACAATCCTATTATACCTAGCACAGTCCGAATCTGGAAGCAAATTAAAGTCCACTTTGAGCTTAGACCAATATCATTCATGCTCCCTGTTGCCAGGAATCCCTCCTTTGCCCCCTCTAACCTTGATAACACCTTTGAGCGATGGGGAGAGTTGGGGATAAGTACCATAGGGGATTTATATATAGGAGGGACCTTTGCTTCCTTTGAAGCGCTGAGGGAAACTTATAACCTTCCCAGAAGTAACTTTTTCAGATACCTACAAATTAGAGACTATGTTAGAAAACACCTCCCAACATTTGAGAATGCTAAACCTTCCATGTTTGACGGATGCATAAAAATATGCCCCACCTCAGACAAACTGATATCTCGTCTATATGACGCTTTTCAATCTGTTAGCGCACCCTCTACAGATGCCATTAAGGCAAAATGGGAGGAAGAACTAGGGACTGATATTTCGGTGGCAGACTGGGAGGATAGCTTGGAGTATATCCACACCTGCTCCATTAACTCCAGACATCGTCTCATACAATTTAAGGTATTACACAGATTACACTATTCCAAAACTAAACTGCATAGGATATTTCCTGATACATCCCCTATGTGTGATAAATGTCAGGCTGAGCAGGGTACACTACTCCACTGCTTTGCCCTATGCTCTAGTCTGTATGGTTATTGGTGTGGAATTTTTGGGGTCCTCTCTGAAGTTCTGGAGACTTCAATAGACCCAGACCCGCTTCTGATAATCCTGGGAGTGTCCGATTCCCTAAACGGATTAACCAAGTCCCAAAAACAACTCATCTCTTACAGTCTCATTTCGGCAAAAAAATTAATCTTGTTGTTTTGGAAAAGGAGGGAAGCGCCCTCTACCAAATTATGGCTCAGCGAATTGGCAAAAACTGTACACTTAGAAAGAATTAGATATATTCTGAACAATAAATTATCAACATTTGATCAAATCTGGCAGCCTTTCCTCTCTTACCTGGACCAGTCGGTGCTGTGAATTTGTAAAGGGGGGTATAAGTGGGGGGGTTACATCTACCCTTTTTCTTTCTACCTGTCCCTGTTCTGTATGTCGTGTTTTGTAATATTTGTTTTGTGTCCAGAACTCTGGGTCTTGTTGTTCATGTCTGTTCTCTTATGTTTAGATAAGAACTGTACACATGTCTTTTATACCTATACACCATTCTTGTGTGTGTTCAATAAAAAATAGCCATGACATCACTTCTATAGCCATGACATCATTTTCTGGAATTTTCCAAGCTGTTTAAAGGCACAGTCAACTTAGTGTATGTAAACTTTTGACCCACTGGAATTGTGATACAGTGAATTATAAGTGAAACAATCTGTCTGTAAACAATTGTTGGAAAAATTACTTGTGTCATGCACAAAGTAGATGTCCTAATCGACTTGCCAAAACTATAGTTTGTTAACAAGAAATTTGTGGAGTGGTTGAAAAACGAGTTTTAATGACTCCAACCTAAGTGTATGTAAACTTCCGACTTCAACTGTATGTGTCTTTATGTAATGTATTACTGTATTACATAAGGAGAAAGTGTTGAAGCAGTATGAGGAGGATGTATAGAGAATGGAGGGAAGATAAAAGGAGGGCGAGAGGAGAGCTGAGGTAAGATGTGAGTGAAC
Organism: Coregonus lavaretus; assembly: GCF_964263955.1. Classification (NCBI taxonomy): domain Eukaryota; kingdom Metazoa; phylum Chordata; class Actinopteri; order Salmoniformes; family Salmonidae; genus Coregonus; species Coregonus lavaretus. Next base: position 21,481,382 of record NC_139996.1, read on the forward strand.
AACACTAGCTGGATGTGTTCCAATCTGCCACGTGGCCTGGTGATCCACAGAGACTCATTGTTCCCGTCACAAAGGCAGAGGCAGGGTGTGTACTATTTTTTACATTTAGCAGACGCTCTTATCCAGGAAGTGAATGCATACATGTTTTTTTTGTGTTTATTTCGTATTATTTATTTATTTTATACTGGCCCCCCGTGGGAAACGAACCCACATCCCTGCCGGCCAAACCCTCCCCTACCTTGGACGACGCTGGACCAAATGTACGCCGCCCATGGGTCTCCCTGTCGCGGCCAGCTGCGACAGAGCCTGGACTCGAACCAGGATCTCTAGTGGCACAGCTAGCACTGTGATACAGTGCCTTAGACCACTGCGCCACTCGGGAGTTACTAGGAGTGACACCCCCCACCCACACACACACATACACACACTGAGCCCAATCTGATGATAATAACCTATTCGCTGGCAACATTCTCCATGTCAACAACATGGTGGTCGTGTTGGCAGAGCGGCACTGTGCTGCGTGGCATGGCCAGGGTGCCAGTAGGCGGCTAATTGCCTGGGCTTTAGTCTACTCTATCTGTGGCCATGAGCAGAAGGAGAGGAAATGTAGCCTACACCAACACACACCACAGAGGGAGAGACCAAGTAACCGTACTGGAGAGTGCTGCTGTGCTGTCTACCAAACCCACACGAGAGAGAGAGAGAGAGAGAGAGAGAGAGAGAGAGAGGGGAGGTGAGAGAGAGAGGGGAGGTGAGAGGGGGAGGAGAGAGAGAGAGAGAGAGAGAGAGAGGTGAGAGAGAGAGAGGGAGGTGAGAGAGAGGGAGGTGAGAGAGAGAGAGAGAGAGAGAGAGAGAGAGAGAGAGAGAGAGAGAGAGAGAGAGAGAGAGAGAGAGAGAGAGAGAGAGAGAGAGAGAGAGAGGGAAGATAGGTAAGAGAGAGAGAGGGGGAGGTAAGAGAGAGAGAGAGAGGAAGGTGAGGGGGAGGTGAGAGGGGGAGGAGAGAGAGAGAGGGAGGAGAGAGAGAGAGAGAGAGAGAGAGAGAGAGAGAGAGAGAGAGAGAGAGAGAGAGAAGGGAGGAAAGAGAGAGAGGGAGAGAGGTAGAGAGAGAGAGAGAGAGAGAGAGAAGAGAGGTGAGAGAGAGAGAGAGAATGGAGGAAAGAGAGGGAGAGAGGTGAGAGGGAGGAAAGAGAGAGAGGGAGAGGGAGGTAAGAGAGAGAGAGAGGGAGGTGAGAGAGAGAGAGAGAGAGGGAGGTAGAGAGAGAGAGAGGGAGGTGAGAGAGAGAGAGAGAGAGAGAGAGAGAGGGAGAGAGAGAGAGAGAGAGAGAGAGAGAGAGAGAGAGAGAGAGGGAGGGAAGAGAGGTAAGAGAGAGAGAGAGGAGGTAAGAGAGAGAGAGGAG
>NC_139996.1:21482978-21627978 GCF_964263955.1 Coregonus lavaretus
GAGAGAGAGAGAGAGAGAGAGAGAGAGAGAGAGAGAGAGAGAGAGAGAGAGGGAGGGAAGAGAGGTAAGAGAGAGAGAGAGGGAGGTAAGAGAGAGAGAGGGAGGTGAGAGAGGGGGGTGGAGGTAAGAGAGAGAGAGAGAGAGAGAGGGAGGTGAGAGAGAGAGAGAGAGAGAGAGAGAGGGAGGTGAGAGGGGGAGGAGAGAGAGGGAGGGAGGAGAGAGAGAGAGAGGATAGAAGAGAGAGAGCGAGAGAGAGAGAGAGAGAGAGAGAGAGAGAGAGAGAGAGAGAGAGATTATAAAATCCATGTACACAAACAACAAGTGTGCGGTTAAAATTGGCAAAAAACACACACATTTCTTTCCACAGGGCCGTGGGGTGAGACAGGGATGCAGTTTAAGCCCCACCCTCTTCAACATATATATCAATGAATTGGCGAGGGCACTAGAACAGTCTGCAGCACCCGGCCTCACCCTACTAGAATCTGAAGTCAAATGTCTTCTGTTTGCTGATGATCTGGTGCTTCTGTCACCAACCAAGGAGGGCCTACAGCAGCACCTAGATCTTCTGCACAGATTCTGTCAGACCTGGGCCCTGACAGTAAATCTCAGTAAGACAAAAATAATGGTGTTCCAAAAAAGGTCCAGTTGCCAGGACCACAAATACAAATTCCATTTAGACACCGTTGCCCTAGAGCACACAAAAAACTATACATACCTCGGCCTAAACATCAGCGCCACAGGTAACTTCCACAAAGCTGTGAACGATCTGAGAGACAAGGCAAGAAGGGCCTTCTATGCCATCAAAAGGAACATAAAATTTGACATACCAATTAGGATCTGGCTAAAAATACTTGAATCAGTTATAGAACCCATTGCCCTTTATGGTTCTGAGGTCTGGGGTCCGCTCACCAACCAAGAATTCACAAAATGGGACAAACACCAAATTGAGACTCTGCATGCAGAATTCTGCAAAAACATCCTCAGTGTACAACGTAAAACACCAAATAATGCATGCAGAGCAGAATTAGGCCAATACCCGCTAATTATCAAAATCCAGAAAAGAGCCGTTAAATTCTATAACCACTTAAAAGGAAGCGATTCCCAAACCTTCCATAACAAAGCCATCACCTACAGAGAGATTAACTTGGAGAAGAGTCCCCTAAGTAAGCTTGTCCTGGGCCTCTGTTCACAAACACAAACAGACCCCACACAGCCCCAGGACAACAACAACAACAACAACACAATTAGACCCAACCAAATCATGAGAAAACAAAAAGAGAATTACTTGACACATTGGAAAGAACAAACAAAAAAACAGAGCAAACTAGAATGCTATTTGGCCCTAAACAGAGAGTACACAGTGGCAGAATACCTGACCACTGTGACTGACCCAAACTTAAGGAAAGCTTTGACTATGTACAGACTCAGTGACCATAGCCTTGCTATTGAGAAAGGCCGCCGTAGGCAGACCTGGCTCTCAAGAGAAGACAGGCTATGTGCACACTGCCCACAAAATGAGGTGGAAACTGAGCTGCACTTCCTAACCTCCTGCCAAATGTATGACCATATTAGAGACACATATTTCCCTCAGATTACAGCGATCCACAAAGAATTCGAAAACAAACCCAATTTTGATAAACTCCCTTATCTACTGGGTGAAAAACCACAGTGTGCCATCACAGCTGCAAGATTTGTGACCTGTTGCCACAAGAAAAGGGCAACCAGTGAAGAACAAACACCATTGTAAATACAACCCATATTTATGTTTATTTATTTTCCCATTTGTACTTTAACTATTTGCACATTGTTACAACACTGTATATATACATAATATGACATTTGAAATTTCTTTATTCTTTTGAAACTTCTGAGTGTAATGTTTACTGTTAATATTTATTGTTTATTTCACTTTTGTTTACTATCTACTTCCCTTGCTTTGGCAATGTTAACACACGTTTCCCATGCCAATAAAGCCCTTAAATTGAATTGAATTGAATTGAGAGAGATAGAGAGAGAGAGAGAGAGAGAGAGTGAGAGAGAGAGAGAAGGGGGTAAGAGAGAGGGAGAGAGAGAGGGAGAGAGAGAGGGAGGTAAGAGAGAGAGAGAGAGGGAGGTGAGAGGGAGGAGAGAGAGAGAGAGAGAGAGAGAGAGAGAGAGAGAGAGAGAGAGAGGGAGGTGAGAGAGAGAGAGGGAGGTAAGAAAGAGAGGGAGAGAGAGAGAGGGAGGTAAGAGAGAGAGAGAGAGCAAGAGAGAGAGAGTGAGAAAGAAAGAAAGAAAGAAAGAAAGAAAGAAAGAAAGAAAGAAAGAAAGAAAGAAAGAAAGAAAGAAAGAAAGAAAGAAAGAAAGAAAGAAAGAAAGAAAGAAAGAAAGCGAGAGAGGGAGAATAGGAGAGGCAGTGACATACAGTCAGGTCCAAAATTATTGGCACCCTTGATAAAGATGAGCAAAAATAATAAAATAATAAAATGTTCTGTATGCTCAGAAAATTGGTAAATTATATTTGTTTATACTAATACAATTGCTCAGAGAAAGATATTTTGTTAAACAAGTAATAAAAAGATAGGGGTCAAAATTATTGCCACCCCTGTTTTCAATACTCCAGCACCCTCCCCTTGCAAGGATAACAACACTGAGCCTCTAACTAAAATGTTTAATGAGATTGGAGAACACATTGCAGGGCTCCAGACTAACATTTTCCCCTGTTGACACTGGTGCCACAAAGTTTTTCAGTTGGTGGCACAATTTTTTGAAGTAGTAATCATCTTATACAGTCATTCACTGTGTTTTTTTAAAAGCAGCTATCAGCAGTTGAAACAATAACAAAAAATCAGGGATAGGGCTGGAGAAATGTAACCACCCTCAAATTCATAGACACGAGCTGACCATCCATTAGGGATGAGCATCTTTCACTTTCAAGATGATTCGATACGTATCTAGATACATGGGCTCCGATATGATACGTTTTAAGTTTGAAACAATTTGGTGCGATTCGGTTTGTTTAGAGGAACGAATCGATGCGATTTGGTTAGATGCGATACGATTCAATGCTCTAACGTTTGTTAAATAAACACATTCATTTTCCACTCTAAATTAAAATCTGCTGCTGATGGTAGGCAGGGCAAACTGCCTTGGTGATTTCTGGTATATCACCAAAATAAATCAATCGCAGCACGTTGATTAGGGGGGAAATCAGGTTGTACGGGCTGTTGAAACTAACACAACTAAAAAACCACATGGAAACTGAAGATATATTATACATTACTGGTTAGAGGACAACTTAAAGAAAATAGTCAGCTACCTTTCAGAGTGTTGGATTTTAATACAGAGGTTGCCAAAACAGAAAGGGAAACACAAAACTGTTTTGTCAATTACTCATGTGGTCCTGTGTAGCTCAATTGGTCGAGCATGGCGCTTGTAACGCCAGGGTAGTGGGTTCGATCCCCGGGACCACCCATATGTAAAAATGTATGCGCACATGACTGTAAGTCGCTTTGGATAAAAGCGTCTGCTAAATGGCATATTATTATTATATTATATCAATAACACGTTGAAATCAATGGAGCGAGAGGGGAGAAATCAGGTTGCACGTCCTGTTAAAACTAGCACAGCTCAAAAACCACACGGAATCTGAGAATAATTTGTATATCACTAGTAGAGGATGCCTTGTAGAAGACAGCCAGCTACATTTTGAAGTGTTGCATTTTGATGTGGGTTGCTAACGCGGTAAGTGTAAAGCAACACTTTCTTGTTAATTACTCATATCATCACACACCATCACGGAAAAGGGAACAATCCACTTTTTCTGTTAGTTAACTTCAACGAATCACAACCCGCCATAGGATATCAACAGTAGGGCTGACACCATTTAGTCAACTGGTCGATTGCGTGGTAAAAAAGGCTGTTGGTCGACCAAGATTTCTTTAGCCGAGCAGTCACATATTATTTTGTAAAAAAATGTTTTATGGTGCAAAAGGCATTCACGCCTGTCTCAGTGGACTAATCCATTACAGAGGCCATGGGGATGGTACAGTCCATCACTCTAAGACATGTGCTACTGAAATTGTAAATAATGGTGCACTAATAAATATAATATTACTTCATAACAAATGCGCTTTCTACCACGATGGACACAGGTCGCTGTCCACATAATCTTCAGTGCGCAGTTGAATTGGCGCCTTTCCCTATATGTTGCTATGTGCAGATTGGCGAAGTTAAGCATATTGGTGTTGAGAACAATGCGGCGGAGGCAACAGCGGAGTGAGGAGATGAGGAAACAGCCATTGCCTTAATTGTCTAAGAAAAATTAGGAGAGAGGAAACCCAAAATTAATTAGATCTATAATCAATAGCCTAACTGTTAAATGTGCCTGGCTTTATAAATCATCCATATACACTGAGTATACCAAACATTAGGTACACTTTCCTGAGTTACACCTAAGTTGCACCCCAACTTTTGCCCTCAGAACAGCCTCAATTCGTCAGGGCATGGACTCTACAAGGTGACTAAAGCGTTCCACAGCGACGCTGGCCCATGTTGACTGCAATCCTGCACCATTCTTGATACACACAGGAAATTGTTGAGCGTGAAAAACCCAGCAGCGTTGCAGTTCTTGACACATACCGGTGCGTCTGGCACCTAATACCATACCTCGTTCAAATATTTTGTCTTGCCCATTACCCTCTGAATGGCACAGATACACAATCCATGTCTCCCGTGTAGCTCAGTTGGTAGAGCATGGCGCTTGCAACGCCAGGGTTGTGGGTTCGATTCCCACGGGGGACCAGTATGAAAATAAAATAAAAATGTGTGCACTAACTGTAAGTCGCTCTGGATAAGAGCGTCTGCTAAATGACAAACATTTTTTAAAAAATCTTAAGGTTTCAAAATCCTTCTTTAAAAAAAAATATATATATATATATATATTCTTTACCTTTCTCCTCCCCTTCATCTACACTTGTTGAAGTGGACATCAATATGGGATCATAGCTTTCACCTGGTCAGTCTATGTAATTGAAAGAGCAGGTGTTCTTAATGTTTTGTATACTCAGTTTATATCTACAGAAATAATAATATGCCATTTAGCAGACACTTTTATCCAAAGCGACTTAAAGTCATGTGTGCATACATTTTTACGTATGGGTGGTCCCAGGGATCGAACCCACTACCCTGGCGTTACAAGCGCCATGCTCTACCAATTGAGCTAGAGGACCAATTGGTAGGACCAAATAAGACCGAGTCCTGCTTCTGTTGCCTGTTTGAGTGTTTCTATAATAGCCTACCGATTCCGTGAGCACCAAGCCTCACGCAACCGCAAAATGTCAGATAAAGCAAATTCACACATTTATTTTTAAGGCTTTACAAAAAGAAATCGTCAGAACAGACTCTCTGGTATTACTTCTAATTTATTTTGTGTTGTTTAAACTGTTCCAAACAGGTAGAAAAATTATATTGTAATCTAACAGCACAGATTTGTCACACATAATATGCACGCAGCTCTCGCTCCTATACCCTCCTTTTTCTTGATCTCCTTCTTCTTACTGTTATTATTACAATTATTATTATGGTCATCATTATAATAAGTAATGTAATTATCATAAGTAGGCTTCTTACAGTAGTAGCCTTGAATAACCAACATCAAGCCGGAAGCCTAAGAGCGCGTCCTGTTTAGTCATAATACCGTAACTTACTTAGGCCTATATTTCAATATATAGGCTACTGTATCAATCAATCAATCATTCATTCGTTCATGTCATCACACAACATAAGAGTCATACATGATTTGAAATGCAATCAAGCATTTAAGTAAAAAATATATATATACACTACCGGTCCAAAGTTTTAGAACACCTACTCATTCAAGGGTTTTTCTTTATTTTTACTATTTTTTACATTAGTGACATCAAACTATGAAATAACACATATGGAATCATGTAGTAACCAAAAAAGTGTTAAACAAATCAAAATATATTATATATTTGAGATTCTTCCAATAGCCACCCTTTGCTTTGATGACAGCTTTGCACATTCTTGGCATTCTCTCAACCAGCTTCATGAGGTAGTCACCTGGAATGCATTTCAATTAACAGGTGTGCCTTCTTAAAAGTCAATTTGTGGAATTTCTTTCCTTCTTAATGCGTTTGAGGCAATCAGTTGTGTTGTGACAAGGTAGGGGTGGTATACAGAATATAGCCCTATCTGGTAAAAGACCAAGTCCATATTATGGCAAGAACAGCTCAAATAAGCAAAGAGAAACAACAGTCCATCATTACTTTAAGACATGAAGGTCAGTCAATACGGAACATTTCAAGAACTTATAATTTTTTTAAAAGTGCAGTCGCAAAAACCATCAAGCGCTATGATGAAACTGGCTCTCATGAGGACCGCCACAGGAATGGAACACCCAGAGTTACCTCTGCTGCAGAGGATAAGTTCATTAGAGTTACCATCCTCAGAAATTGCAGCCCAAATAAATGCTTCACAGAGTTCAAGTAACAGACACATCTCAACATCAACTGTTCAGAGGAGACAGTGTGAATCAGGCCTTCATGGTCGAATTGCTGCAAAGAAACGACTACTAAAGGACACCAGTAAGAAGAAGAGACTTGCTTGGGCCAAGAAACACGAGCAATGGACATTAGACCGGTGGAAATGTGTCCTTTGATCTGGAGTCCAAATTGGAGATTTTGGGTTCTAACAGCCGTGTCTTTGTGAGACGCGGTGTGGGTGAACGGATGATCTCCGCATGTGTATTTCCCACCGTAAAGTATGGAGGAGGAGGTGTTATGGTGTGGGGGTGCTTTGCTGGTGACACTGTCTGTGATTTATTTAGAATTCAAGGCACACTTAACCAGCATGGCTTTCACAGCATTCTGCAGCGATATATGCCATCCCATCTGTTTTGGCCTTAGTGGGACTATCAGTTGTTTTTCAACAGGACAATGACCCAACACACCTCCACGCTGTGTAAGGGCTATTTGACCAAGAAGGAAAGTGATGGACCTGGCCTCCACAATCCCCCGACCTCAACCAAATTGAGATGGTTTGGGATGAGTCGGACCGCAGAGTGAAGGAAAAGCTGCCAGCAAGTGCTCAGCATATGTGGGAACTCCTTCAAGACTTTTGGAAAAGCATTCCAGGTGAAGCTGGTTGAGAGAATGCCAAGAGTGTGCAAAGCTGTCATCAAAGCAAAGGGTGGCTATTTGAAGAATCTCAAATATAAAATATATTTTGATTTGTTTAACACTTTTTTGGTTACTACATATTCCATATGTGTTATTTCATAGTGTTGATGTCTTCACTATTATTCTACAATGTAGAAAATATTCAAAATAAAGAAAAACCCTTGAATGAGTAGGTGTTCTAAAACTTTTGACCAGTAGTGTATATTACATGCTGCATACGTTGCAAAAATATATTTACACATACATGTTATTCAATCATTTAAAACTGCTCTCGCGCGTCTGCATAGACAGGAGCTAAAATATAACTTGGTTCTATTTTAGACGCTTGACGCACTGCAAGTCCCGCCTCTCCCATCTCCTCATTGGTGTTTAGGAGCATATACCCACGTGGGTGATTGAAAGATGAACAAGGTCCACACTCCAGTCCAGTTGGTTACGGTAATGCACCTTAAAGTTGGTTGACATAAAATCTACAGAAGGAGAAGTGCATTCGGAAAGTATTCAGACCCCTTAAATTTTTTCACATTTTGTTACGTTACAGCCTTATTCTAAAATTGATTCCCCTCATCAATCTACACACAATACCCCATAATGACAAAGCAAAACTGGTTTTTAGAAATATTAGCACAATTATTATAAATAACAAACTGAAATATGACATTTACATAAGTATTCAGACCCTTTACTCAGTACTTTGTTGAAGCACCATTGGCAGCGATTACAGCCTCAAGTCTTATTGGGTATGACCCTACAAGCTTGGCACACCTGTATTTGGGGAGTCTCTCCCATTCTTCTCTGCAGATCCTCTCAAGCTCTGTCAGGTTGGATGGGGAGCGTCACTGCACAGCTATTTTCAGGTCTCTCCAGAGATATTTGATTGGGTTCAAGTCCGGGCTCTGGCTGGGCCACTCAAGGACATTCAACGACTTGTCCCGAAGCCACTCCTCCATTGTCTTGGCAGTGCGCTTAGGGTCGTTGTCCTGTTGGAAGGTGAACCTTCTCCCCAGTCTGAGGTCAATCTTGGTTTCATCAGACCAGAGAATCTTGTTTCTCATGGTCTGAGAGTCCTTTAGGTGCCTTTTGGCAAACTCCAAACGGGCTGTCATGTGCCTTTTACTGAGGAGTGGCTTCTGTCTGGCCACTCTACCATAAAGCCCTGATTGGTGGAGTGCTGCAGAGATGGTTGTCCTTCTGGAAGGTTGTTCTTCTGGAAGCTCAAGGAAGACTCTTGGTGGATCCAAACTTCTTCCAATTAAGAATAATGGAGGCCACTGTGTTTTTGGGGACCTTCAATGCTGCAGACATATTTTCCTAACCTCCCCCAGATCTGTGCCTCGACACAATCCTGTCTCAGAGCTCTACGGACAATTCCTTCGACCTCATGGCTTGGTTTTTGCTCTGACATGTACTGTCGACTGTGGGACCTTATATAGACAGGTGTGTGCATTTCCAAATCATGTCCAATCAATTGAATTTACCACAGGTGGACTCCAATCAAGTTGTGGAAACATCTCAAGGATGATCAATGGAAACAGGATGCACCTGAGCTCAATTTCGAGTCTCATAGGAAAGTGGCTGACTACTTATGTAAATAAGGTATTTCACTTTTTTTATATTTAATACATTTGCAAAAATTTCAAAAAACCTGTTTTCGCTTTGTCATTATGGGATATTGTGTGTAGATTGCTGAGGATTTTTTAAATTTAATTTTAGAATAAGGCTGTAGCGTAACAAAATGTGGAAAAAGTCAAGGGGTCTGAATACTTTCTGAAGGCACTATAAATTAATAGGCTACTCGATGGCCAACAGAGGCACATTTATTATTTTTGTGATGGGTGATTTGAAGGAGTCAGGCGCAGGAGGGTAAATCACAGAATACAGAATTTATTCCAGAATAAAGAGTTACTCAGAAATGCGACAAACAGTCCAGTGCGCAACACAGGCGCACTGGAACCAAACAGGCACACGGGGAAAAATACCCTGGCAATACAAAATACACGGAGCTCAACCGAGCTACACTCCCCTCACAATAAATAATCACACACAAGGACAAAGGGGCAGAGGGAACACTTATACAAGTACTGATGAGGGGATATGAACCTGGTGTGTGTAATAGACAAGACAAAACAAATGGAATGATGAGATGAGGAGCAGCAGTGGCTAGAAGGCCGGTGACGACGAACGCCGAAACCTGCCCGAACCAGGAGAGGATGCAGCTTCGGAGGAAGTTGTGACAATTCTCCACATTTAATGTCAGTTTCATTGAGTACTTTTCCCCCATAAAAAGAACCACGTGAGGAAGTTCCATAACTTCCATTTAAAATGTCCACTCGGGCAGCCTCCGAGACCCAAGAACTGATCATACGTAAAACACTTCGCTTGATACCGTTTTCTTTAAGCAAAATCAACATTAGAATCCAGTTTAAACCACCTCTGAGCGAATTTATGTAATGCGCTCTAGTGCGCCCAAAGCCGTTTTCCAGTGCTTTGGCTCCATTATTTCTTGATGTGCATCAGTTCTAGTGTGTTAATATATTTTATGGAAAAAGGGTTGGAAATAGGTGTCTCCATAATAACAATCTAAACAGCCTACAACTTCTAAAAAGTTGTCACGACATGCGCACGTGCTGCTCGCGCTCCTTTCGCTGACGTGACTGAACCAATAGCTGTAGTGCACTCTCTATTTCTGTTTTTTATTTTCTATACATTTGCTAAAATGTCTAAAAACCAGTTTTCGCTTTGCCATTATGGTGTATTATGTGTAGATTGATGAGGAAAAAAAGTATGTAATTCATTTTAGAATAAGGCTGTGACGTAACAAAATGTGGAAAAGGTCAAGGGGTTTGAATATTTTCTGAATGCACTGTACATAATTCACACACATACACACATTTACATTTTACATTTTAGTAATTTAGCAGACGCTCTTATCCAGAGCAACTTACAGTTAGGTGAGTGCATTATTTTTTTCTCATACTGGTCCCCCGTGGGAAACGAACCCACAACCCTGGCATTGCTCTACCAACTGAGCTACATGGGACTACACACACACACACACACACACACTTACGTCAGCTCAGACAGATCCATCTCAGAGATGCCCAGCTCATGAGCTCCATCAGCAGGGAAGTCGAATGTACAAACTGAGCAATCGGGAGAGAAGACCCTTGAGCAGGGACGTGACCAAGAACCCGCTGGTCACTCTGACAGAGCTCCAGAGATGGGAGAACCTTCCAGAAGGACAACCATCTCTGCAGCACTCCACCAATCAGGCCTTTATGGTAAAGTGGGCAGACGGAAGCGACTCCTCAGTAAAAGGCATATGACAGTCCGCTTAAAGTTTGCCAAAATGCATCTAAAGGACTCTCAGACCATGAGAAACAAGATTCTCTGGTCTGATGAAACCAAGATTAAACTCTTTGGCCTGAATGCCAAGCGTCACGTCTGGAGGAAACCTGGCACCGTCTGTACGGTGAAGCATGGTGGTGGTAGCATGCTGTGGGGATGTTTTTCAGTGGCAGGGACTGGGAGACTAGTCAGGATCGGGGGAAAGATGAACGGAGCAAAGTACAGAGAGATCCTTGATGATAACCTGCTCCAGAGCGCTCAGGACCTCAGACTGGGGAGAAGGTTCACCTTCCAACAGGACAACGACCCTAAGCACACAGCCAAGACAACGCAGGAGTGGCTTCGGGACAAGTCTCTGAATGTCCTTGAGTGGCCCAGCCAGAAACCGGACTTGAACACGTTCTAACATCTCTGGAGAGACCTGAAAATAGTTGTGCGGCGACGCTCCCCATCCAACCTGACAGAGCTTGAGAGGATCTGCAGAGAAGAATGGGAGAAAGTCCCCAAATACAGGTGTGCCAAGCTTGTAGAGTCATACCCAAGAACACTCAAGGCTGTAATCGCTTCCAAAGGCGCTTTAACAAAGTACTGAGTAAAGGGTCGGAATACTTATGTAAATTTATTATTTTAGTTTTTTTCTTTGTAATATATTTGCAAAAATGTATAAAAACCTGTTATTGCTGTGACATTATGGGGTATTGTGTGTAGATTGATGAGGGGAAAAAACTATTTAATCAATTTTAGAATAAGGCTGTAACGTAACAAAATAGGGAAAAAGTGAAGGGCGCTGACAGACATGGCAGCTCTGCTTCTAGCTCCTAAGCAACTTTGCAGTATTTTGTTTTTATATGTGTTATTTCTTACATTATTAGCCCAGAACGTTTTTTTGTGTTATTACATACAGCCGGAAATAACTTTTGGATATTAGAGTGGCGGTAAGTCACCAGCATTACGACCAGGAATATGACTTTCCGGAATTGAATCCTTTGTTCGTACCCCACAAGGCAATTTAACTTATCCCAGAGGCTGCTCCAAGACGCCGCCAGCAGAGAAGAGGTATTCGGAGTGGACTTCTAGTCCAACTCAGGAGGTGGGTACACCATCCACCGCTTCCGAGTATATTACTCGCTAATGTTCAGACTCTGGAAAATAAAGTAGACGAGCTCAGGGCGAGGATCTCCTTCCAGAGAGACATCAGGTACTGTAACATACTCTGTTTCACAGAATCATGGCTCTCTCGGGATATACTTTTCCCGTCCATACAGCCAGCTGGGTTCTCAGTTCATCGCGTAGACAGGAATAAAGAACTCTCCGGGAAGAAGAAAGGCGGGGGTGTATGTTTCATGATTACCTACTCATGGTGTGATTGTGATAACATACAGAAACTCAAGATCTTTTGTTCACCCGACCTAGAATACTTCACAATCAAATGCCGACCGTATTACCTCCCAAGAGAATTATCTTCGGTTATAGTCATAGCCATGTACATTCCCCCTCAAGCCGATACCACGACGGCCCTCAAGGAACTACACTTGACTTTATGCAAACTGGAAACCACATACCCTGAGGCTGCATTTATTGTAGCTGGGGATTTTAACAAAGCAAATTTAATGGAAATGCTACCGAAGTTCTATCATCACATTGACTGTAGTACTCGCTTAGGAAAAACAGTAGACCACTGCTACTCGCCTTTTCTAGATGCCTACAAGGCCCTCCCCCGCCCTCCCTTCGGCAAATCAGATCACCACTCCATTTTGCTCCTCCCTTTCTATAGGCAAAAACTCAAACAGGAAGTACCTGTGCTATGGTCTATTCAACGCTGGTCTGACCAATCGGAATCCATGCTTCAAGATTGTTTTGATCACGCAGACTGGGATATGTTTCAGGTAGCCTCTGAGAATAACATTGATGTTTACACGGACACAGTGACTGAGTTAATCAGGAAGTGTATAGGGGATGTTGTTCCCACAGTGACTATTAAAACCTACCCAAACCAGAAACCGTGGATAGATGGCAGCATTCGCGCAAAACTGAAAGCGCGAACCACCGCATTTAACCATGACCAAGGTGACTGGGAATATGGTCAAATACAAACAGTGTAGTTATTCCCTTCGTAAGGCATTCAAACAGGCAAAAATGTAATTACAGAGACAAAGTGGAGTCGCATTTCAAAGGCTCAGACACGAGACGTATGTGGCAGGGTCTACAGACAATCCCGGATTACAAAGGGAAAACCATCCACGTCGCAGACACCGACGTCTTGCTCCCAGACAAGCTAAACACCTTCTTCGCCCGCTTTGAAGATAACACAGTGCCACTGACGCGGCCCGCTCCCAAGGACTGTGGGCTCTCGTTCTCTGTGGCCGACGTGTGTAAGATATTTAAGCGTGTTAACCCTCGCAAGGCTGCCGGCCCAGACGGCATCCCTAGCCGCGTCCTCAGAGCATGCGCAGACCAGCTGGCTGGAGTGTTTACGGACATATTCAATCTCTCCCTATCCCAGTCTGCTGTCCCCACTTGCTTCAAGATGTCCACCATTGTTCCTGTACCCAATAAAGCAAAGGTAACTGAACTAAATGACTATTGCCCCGTGGCACTCACTTCTGTCATCATTAAGTGCTTTGAGAGGCTAGTTAAGGATCATATCACCTCTACCTTACCTGACACCCTAGACCCACTTCAATTTGCTTACCGCCACAATAGATCCACAGACGATGCAATCGCCATCGCAATGCACACTGCCCTATCTCATCTGGACAAGAGGAATACCTAGTCAGAATGCTGTTCATTGACTATAGCTCAGCCTTCAACACCATAGTACCCTCCAAGCTCATCATTAATCTCGGGGCCCTGGGTCTGAACCCCGCCCTGTGCAACTGGGTCCTGGACTTCCTGACCGGCCGCCCCCAGGTGGTGAAGGTAGGAAACAACCCCTCCACTTCGCTGATCCTCAATACAGGGGCCCCACAAGGATGCGTGCTCAGCCCCCTCCTGTACTCCCTGTTCACCCATGACTGCGTGGCCACGCACGCCTCCAACTCAATCAAGTTAGCAGACGATACAACAGTAGTAGGCCTGATTACCAACAATGACGAGACAGCCTATAGGGAGGAGGTGAGGGCCCTGGTGGAGTGGTGCCAGGAAGATAACCTCTCCCTCAACAAAACGAAGGAGCTGATTGTGGACTTCAGGAAACAGCAGAGGGAGCACACCCCTATCCACATTGACGGGACCGCAGTGGGGAAGGTGGAAAGCTTCAAGTTCCTCGGCGTACACATCACTGACAATCTGAAATGGTCCACCCACACAGACAGTGTGGTGAAGAAGGCGCAACAGCGCCTCTTTAACCTCAGGAGGCTGAATAAATTCGTCTTGGTCCCTAACACCCTCACAAACTTTTACAGATGCACAATTGAGAGCATCCTGTCATGCTGCATCACCGCCTGGTACGGCAACTGCACCGTCCGCAACCACAGGGCTCTCCAGAGGGTGGTGCGGTCTACCCAACGCATCACCGGTGGCACATTGCCTGCCCTCCAGGACACGTACAGCACCCGATGTCACAGGAAGGCCAAAAATATCATCAAGGACATCAAACACCCAAGCCACGGCCTGTTCACCCCGCTATCATCCAGAAGGCGAGGTCAGTACCGGTGCATCAAAGCTGGGACAAAGCGACTGAAAAACAGCTTCTATCTCAGGCCATCAGACTGTTAAGTAGCCATCACTAGCCGGCTACCACCCGGTTACTCAACTCTGCCCCTTAGAGGCTGCTGCCTATACACATAGACATGGAATCACTGGGCACTTTAATAATGGAACACTAGTCACTTTAATAATGTTTACATACTGCTTTACTCATCTCATATGTATATACTGTATTCTATTCTACTGTATTTTAGTCAATGCCACTCTCACATTGCTCGTCTTAATATTTATATATTTCTTAATTCCATTCTTTTACTTTTAGATTTGTGTATTGTTGTGATTTGTTAGATACTACTGCACTGTTGGAGTTAGGAACACAAGCATTTCGCTACACCTGCAATAACATCTGCTAAAAACAGTGAGGGAGAAAAGTATTTGATCCACTGCTGATTTTGTATGTTTGCCCACTGACAAAGAAATGATCAGTCTATAATTTTAATGGTAGGTTTATTTGAACAGTGAGAGACAGAATAACAACAAAAAAATCCAGAAAAACGCATGTCAAAAATGTTATAAATTGATTTGCATTTTAAAGAGGGAAATAAGTATTTGACCCCCTCTCAATCAGAAAGATTTCTGGCTCCCAGGTGTCTTTTATACAGGTAACGAGCTGAGATTAGGAGCACACTCTTAAAGGGAGTGCTCCTAATCTCAGTTTGTTACCTGTATAAAAGACACCTGTCCACAGAAGCAATCAATCAATCAGATTCCAAACTCTCCACCATGGCCAAGACCAAAGAGCTCTCCAAGGATGTCAGGGACAAGATTGTAGACCTACACAAGGCTGGAATGGGCTACAAGACCATAGCCAAGCAGCGTGGTGAGAAGGTGACAACAGTTGGTGCGATTATTCGCAAATGGAAGAAACACAAAAGAACTGTCAATCTCCCTCGGCCTGGGGCTCCATGCAAGATCTCACCTCGTGGAGTTGCAATGATCATGAGAACGGTGAGGAATCAGCCCAGAACTACACGAGAGGATCTTGTCAATGATCTCAAGGCAGCTTGGACCATAGTCACCAAGAAAACAATTGGTAACACACTACGCCGTGAAGGACTGAAATCCTGCAGCGCCCGCAAGGTCCCCCTGCTCAAGAAAGCACATATACAGGGCCGTCTCAAGTTTGCCAATGAACATCTGAATGATTCAGAGGAGAACTGGGTGAAAGTGTTGTGGTCAGATGAGACCAAAATCGAGCTCTTTGGCATCAACTCAACTCGCCGTGTTTGGAGGAGGAGGAATGCTGCCTATGACTCCAAGAACACCATTCCCACCGTCAAACATGGAGGTGGAAACATTATGCTTTGGGGGTGTTTTTCTGCTAAGGGGACAGGACAACTTCACCGCATCAATGGGACGATGGACGGGGTCATGTACCATCAGATCTTGGGTGAGAACCTCCTTCCCTCAGCCAGGGCATTGAAAATGGGTCGTGGATGGGTATTCCAGCATGACAATGACCCCAAAACACACGGCCAAGGCAACAAAGGAGTGGCTCAAGAAGAAGCACATTAAGGTCCTGGAGTGGCCTAGCCAGTCTCCAGACGTTAATCCCATAGAAAATCTGTGGAGGGAGCTGAAGGTTCGAGTTGCCAAATGTCAGGCTCGAAACCTTAATGACTTGGAGAAGATCTGTAAAGAGGAGTGGGACAAAATCCCTCCTGAGATGTGTACAGACCTGGTGGCCAACTACAAGAAACGTCTGACCTCTGTGATTGCCAAAAAGGGTTTTGCCACCAAGTACTAAGTCATGTTTTGCAGAGGGGTCAAATACTTATTTCCCTCATTAAAATGCAAATCAATTTATAACATTTTTGACATGAGTTTTTCTGGATTTTTTTGTTGTTATTCTGTCTCTCACTGTTCAAATAAACCTACCATTAAAATTATAGACTGATCATGTCTTTGTCAGTGGGCAAACGTACAAAATCAGCAGGGGATCAAATACTTTTTTCCCTCACTGTATGTGTATGTGACCAATAACATTTGATTTGATTTGATATTTTCCAAATGCACTGTATATTGTCAATAAAAAAGCAAGTGCCATTTAAGATTATTTATTGAAACCGTAATATGAACTGGTTATATTATATATTGTGGAACACAATCTTCAAAAGGGCAGTAACCTCAGCAGTGCTGCTTGCTTGTAGAAGCCTAAAGCTGTGCAATGTCATAGCTTTGTTTTGTTAATTCAGTGAGTGAGTGAGTGAGTGAGTGAGTGAGTGAGTGAGAGAGTGCGTGAGTGAGTGAGAGAGTGAGTGAGAGAGTAAGAGAGAGAATGTGACATTGGAGCCACTCTCCACTGAGCAAGGACAGTCAGTGTCACCTCTCACAGAACAATTAACCTGACTGGCTTACCAGGAACACTGCATGACATTTAAACCTAGATCACACACACAAGCACAATCTATCCTAACAATAAAGCATTTAGCACAACGCTCAACCAAATAGTCAGTTACCTGACGATGCTGTAATCACCTCAGTGTTAAACAT
Source organism: Coregonus lavaretus (assembly GCF_964263955.1). NCBI lineage: Eukaryota > Metazoa > Chordata > Actinopteri > Salmoniformes > Salmonidae > Coregonus > Coregonus lavaretus. Next base: position 21,499,709 of record NC_139996.1, read on the forward strand.
CTCATGACTTCCTGATTAAACGCATCCTCTGCCAGCTCTCTCACAGACAGTGTGTGTGCGTGTGTTTGGCTGGGCCCAGAGAACAACCACCACCAAAGCGAGAGGAAGTGAGGATGACTAAGCCATCATTCCCCCTGTTCACTCAACCATCCCCAGCCCATGCATCCTTCATCTAACCCAACCATCCCCTCAAATAGAGCCGCTGTGTGTGTGAGTGTGTGTGTGCGGTTTTAGCCCAGACATTGGAGGACTGCATTAGCTATGTTTACTATATCCCTGCAGCCTCCTATCACCTACTCAGAGACAAGAGGCTGAAATATGGCTCATTATTGTGATGCGGCTGGTGCCTCACCAAAACAATGACTAAGGATGTACGCCTCCATAATCTAATTTTAGACAACTGTTTCAATTTTGCTTAGCAATCCTCCCTCTGTCTCTTCCTCTCACTCTATCTTTAGCCACCGTCCATCCATTCTCTCCCACTCTTTTTCTCTTGCCAAGTTCTCACACTCACTCTCTTTTTTTTGTGTGGAATTTTAAAACATACAATCTACCTGCAGTGAAGCCGCTCAACATTACATTACATTCAGTCATCCAGCAGACACTCCCATCCAGAGCGACCCACAGGAGCAACCTGGGTCAAGCGCCCCGCCCAAGGGCACAAGGACAGATCCCCCACCCAGTCGAATCAGGGACCCGAACCAGCGACCTCTCGGCCACCGGCCCAAGCTCCCAACTGCCAGGCCACCAACCATCCAAGATCCCCCCACAGTTCCCCTCGAGAGCTGCCCCTCAACCATCCAAGACCCCCCCACAGTCCCCCCGAGAAACCTCCCTCACAAAAAGTTATTGGATGTAACAATATTACTTTTTAGTGTCAGTTAAACGTATTATTTTATGTATTTATTTTTATATATCTTTGACCGTCATTCTATTTCCCGCCCAGCAACTTCACTCCCACTTATCTCCAGTTCCACATCCCAACCCTCAGTTTCCCTCAGCCCATCCCACCTACAGTGGGGAAAAAATGTATTTAGTCAGCCACCAATTGTGCAAGTTCTCCCACTTAAAAAGATGAGAGAGGCCTGTAATTTTCATCATAGGTACACGTCAACTATGACAGACAAAATGAGGAAAAAAAATCCAGAAAATCACATTGTAGGATTTTTAATGAATTTATTTGCAAATTATGGTGGAAAATAAGTATTTGGTCAAAAACAAAAGTTTCTCAATACTTTGTTATATACCCTTTGTTGGCAATGACACAGGTCAAACGTTTTCTGTAAGTCTTCACAAGGTTTTCACACACTGTTGCTGGTATTTTGGCCCATTCCTACATGCAGATCTCCTCTAGAGCAGTGATGTTTTGGGGCTGTCGCTGGGCAACACGGACTTTCAACTCCCTCCAAAGATTTTCTATGGGGTTGAGATCTGGAGACTGGCTAGGCCACTCCAGGACCTTGAAATGCTTCTTACGAAGCCACTCCTTCGTTGCCCGGGCGGTGTGTTTGGGATCATTGTCATGCTGAAAGACCCAGCCACGTTTCATCTTCAATGCCCTTGCTGATGGAAGGAGGTTTTCACTCAAAATCTCACGATACATGGCCCCATTCATTCTTTCCTTTACACGGATCAGTCGTCCTGGTCCCTTTGCAGAAAAACAGCCCCAAAGCATGATGTTTCCACCCCCATGCTTCACAGTAGGTATGGTGTTCTTTGGATGCAACTCAGCATTCTTTGTCCTCCAAACACGACGAGTTGAGTTTTTACCAAAAAGTTATATTTTGGTTTCATCTGACCATATGACATTCTCCCAATCCTCTTCTGGATCATCCAAATGCACTCTAGCAAACTTCAGACGGGCCTGGACATGTACTGGCTTAAGCAGGGGGACACGTCTTGCACTGCAGGATTTGAGTCCCTGGCGGCGTAGTGTGTTACTGATGGTAGGCTTTGTTACTTTGGTCCCAGCTCTCTGCAGGTCATTCACTAGGATCCCCCCGTGTGGTTCTGGGATTTTTGCTCACCGTTCTTGTGATCATTTTGACCCCACGGGGTGAGATCTTGCGTGGAGCCCCAGATCGAGGGAGATTATCAGTGGTCTTGTATGTCTTCCATTTCCTAATAATTGCTCCTACAGTTGATTTCTTCAAACCAAGCTGCTTACCTATTGCAGATTCAGTCTTCCCAGCCTGGTGCAGGTCTACAATTTTGTTTCTGGTGTCCTTTGACAGCTCTTTGGTCTTGGCCATAGTGGAGTTTGGAGTGTGACTGTTTGAGGTTGTGGACAGGTGTCTTTTATACTGATAACAAGTTCAAACAGGTGCCATTAATACAGGTAACGAGTGGAGGACAGAGGAGCCTCTTAAATAAGAAGTTACAGGTCTGTGAGAGCCAGAAATCTTGCTTGTTTGTAGGTGACCAAATACTTATTTTCCACCATAATTTGCAAATAAATTCATTAAAAATCCTACAATGTGATTTTCTGGATTTTTTTTCCTCAATTTGTCTGTCATAGTTGACGTGTACCTATGATGAAAATTACAGGCCTCTCTCATCTTTTTAAGTGGGAGAACTTGCACAATTGGTGGCTGACGAAATACTTTTTTCCCCCACTGTATCTCCGCTGGCCACCCTCTTTGGATTTCTACGCGCCATATATCTTTCAACTATGCTGTGATGTTTAACATACAATTTGAATCTATCTAATCGAATAGAATCCACAGATTGCGAGTTGAAGATAAATACTTAGTATTAGTATATTAGTAATTGACTGACCAGGTTTCTCCAAATCTCCCAACAATGCAATTTCTAGGGTCAATTTTAGATTTATGTTATGCTTTTCAGCCATTCCTGACCTTGAGACCAGAAACAGGCTACCTGAGGGAAATACCACAGCAAATGGTCTATTGATTCTGTATCCTCGCAACAAAATCTGCAGAGCTACGATGGTTGTATGCCCTAAATATTCAACATTTTGTGAGTGGCAAGAATTCTGTACAATAATTTTAGCTGAAAAGCACGAAGTCTTGAATCTTGCGTTGTTTTATAGATCAACTCATATACCCTGTGCCATGGAATTGGTACATAAAAAATCTCTTCTTAGCTATTTTGCAATCTGTACGGCACATCTGTAAACATCCTGGTCCTCAAATGAAACAGGTATATTTTCCTATTTATGCTATTTTTATTTCTCTGCCAGTTTTGATCCTTTATATTGGGCAGACAGACCAGTTCCCTACCTCCTACCGCTGCCACCTGCCTCAACAGTCTTTGGAGTAGTGCTGTAATCAATTGGTTGTAATCTTGGATTGAGCAGACCTTCCCATACAATTCCAATAGCTCCATGAAAGGCATTACTCTACCTTTCCAATTTACAATATAATTTAAAACAAAATACCCTTCTCAAACACATTTTCCATAAATACAGGTATTTTATCAACCAGTACATTTGAGTTCAACCATAATATTTGTTGTAATATTCGTTCTATCTTTTCTGGGGGGTGAAATTGAAATTATAACCAGCTCTACATTGCTTGTTTGAAAAAGAGAGATACTTTGAACAAGGTTTCATTTTCAATTAATCGAAAATGAGAAATGGCAATCTGCAGAAAGGCAAAAAGGCAATTTTTAAACAAACGATGAGCTTTTCTTAGCAATCTACTTCAGAACCATTTTGGGTTGAAGTAAAACGTTTGTTAAGTGAAGCCTTTAGAGAGAGGTTTTGTGCTTTTATATTTAATAATCTCAGCCCACCCAGTTCATATTAATTACAGTTGAAGTCAGAAGTTTATATACACTTAGGTTGGAGTCATTAAACCTTGTTTTTCAACCACTCCACAAATGTCTTGTTAACAAACTATAGTTTTGGCAAGTCGGTTAGGACATCTACTTTGTGCATGACACAAGTAATGTTTCTAACAATTGTTTACAGACAGATTATTTCACTTATAATTCACTGTATCACAATTCCAGTGGGTCAGAAGTTTACATACACTAAGTTGACTGTGCCTTTAAAGAGCTTGGAAAATTCCAGAAAATGATGTCATGGCTTTAGAAGCTTCTGATAGGCTAATTACATTTACATTTACATTTTAGTCATTTAGCAGACACTCTTATCCAGAGCGACTTACAGTTAGTTAGTGCATACATTATTTTTTTATTTTTCATACTGGCCCCCCATGGGAATCAAACCCACAACCCTGGCGTTGCAAACGCCATGCTCTACCAACTGAGCTACATCCCTGCCGGCCATTCCCTCCCCTACCCTGGACGACGCTGGGCCAATTGTGCGCCGGCCCATGGGTCTTTAACATCATTTGAGTCAATTGGAGGTGTACCTTTGGATGTATTTCAAGGCCTACCTTCAAACTCAGTGCCTCTTTGCTTGACATCATGGGAAAATCAAAAGAAATCAGCCAAGATCTCAGAAACAAAATTGTAGACCTCCACAAGTCTGGTTCATACTTGGGAGCAATTTCCAAACGCCTGAATGTACCACGTTCATCTGTACAAACAACAGTACGCAAGTATAAACACCATGGGACCACGCAGCCGTCATACCGCTCAGGAAGAAGACACGTTCTGTCTCCTAGAGATGAACGTACTTTGGTGCGAAAAGTGCAAATCAATCCCAGAACAACAGCAAAGGACCTTGTGAAGATGCTGGAGGAAACAGGTACAAAGGTATCTATATCCACAGTAACACGAGTCCTATATCGACATAACCTGAAAGGCCGCTCAGCAACGAAGAAGCCACTGCTCCAAAACTGCCATAAAAAAGCCAGACTACGGTTTGCAACTGCACATGGGGACAAAGATCTACTTTTTGGAGTAATGTCCTCTGGTCTGATGAAACAAAAATAGAACTGTTTGGCCATAATGACCATCGTTATGTTTGGAGGAAAAAGGGGGGGCTTGCAAGCCGAAGAACACCATCCCAACCGTGAAGCACGGGGTGGCAGCATCATGCTGTAGGGGTGCTTTGCTGCAGGAGGTACTGGTGCACTTCACAAAATAGATGGCATCATGAGGAAGGAAAATTATGTGGATATATTGAAGCAACATCTCAAGACATCAGTCAGGAAGTTAAAGCTTGGTCGCAAATGGGTCTTCCAAATGGACAATGACCCCAAGTATACTTCCAAAGTTGTGGCAAAATGGCTTAAGGACAACAAAGTCAAGGTATTGGAGTGGCCATCACAAATCCCTGACCTCAATCCTATAGAAAATCTGTGGGCAGAACTGAAAAAGCGTGTGCGAGCAAGGAGGCCTGACTCAGTTACACCAGCTCTGTCAGGAGGAATGGGCCAAAATTCCCCCAACTTATTGTGGGAAGCTTGTGGAAGGCTACCCGAAATGTTTGACCCAAGTTAAACAATTTAAAGGCAATGCTACCAAATACTAATTGAGTGTATGTACACTTCTGACCCACTGGGAATGTGATGAAAGAAATAAAAGCTGAAAGAAATAATTCTCTCTACTATTATTCTGACATTTCACATTCTTAAAATAAAGTGGTGATCCTAACTGACCTAAGGCAGGGAATTTTTACTAGGATTAAATGTCATGAATAGTGAAAAACTGAGTTTAAATGTATTTGGCTAAGGTGTATGTAAACTTCCGACTTCAACTGTATATAGATAGGCACGCTTTATCTTGTCTGGTTTAGCATCCCAGATAAAGCTAAATATTTTTTGCTCATATAATTTGAAAAACGAATCATCAGGAGTAAGCAGCGCCATAAGTAAGTGATTAAACTGAGATATGACTAAGGAGTTCATCAGTGTAATTTTTCCATAAATAGATCCATGGTTGCAGAATCTTCTCTATTTTTACTAGTTTTCTAATGAAATTCATTTTGGAGAGCTCATTTATATATTTTGTGATATGAATACCAAGTATGTCTACATCACCGTCAGTCCATTTTATAGGTAAACTGCAGGGTAATGTAAAAGTTGTGTCTTTTAAAGATTCAATATGTAATATGGCACACTTACAGTGAGGGAAAAAAGTATTTGATCCCCTGCTGATTTTGTACATTTCCCACCGACAAAGAAATGATCAGTCTATAATTTTAATGGTAGGTTTATTTGAACAGTGAGAGACAGAATAACAAACAAAAAATCAAGAAAAACGCATGTCAAAAATGTTATAAATTGATTTGCATTTTAATGAGGGAAATAAGTATTTGACCCCCTCTCAATCAGAAAGATTTCTGACTCCCAGGTGTCTTTTATACAGGTAACGAGCTGAGATTAGGAGCACACTCTTAAAGGGAGTGCTCCTAATCTCAGCTTGTTACCTGTATAAAAGACACCTGTCCACAGAAGCAATAAATCAATCAGATTCCAAACTCTCCACCATGGCCAAGACCAAAGAGCTCTCCAAGGATGTCAGGGACAAGATTGTAGACCTACACAAGGATGGAATGGGCTACAAGACCATTGCCAAGCAGCTTGGTGAGAAGGTGACAACAGTTGGTGCGATTATTCGCAAACGGAAGAAACAAAAAATAACTGTCAATCTCCCTCGGCCTGGGGCTCCATGCAAGATCTCACCTCGTGGAGTTGCAATGATCATGAGAACGGTGAGGAATCAGCACAGAACTACACAGGAGGATCTTGTCAATGATCTCAAGGCAGCTGGGACCATAGTCACCAAGAAAACAATTGGTAACACACTACGCCGTGAAGGACTGAAATCCTGCAGTGCCCGCAAGGTTCCCCTGCTCAAGAAAGCACATATACAGGGCCGTCTGAAGTTTGCCAATGAACATCTGAATGATTCAGAGGAGAACTGGGTGAAAGTGTTGTGGTCAGATGAGACCAAAATCGAGCTCTTTGGCATCAACTCAACTCGCCGTGTTTGGAGGAGGAGGAATGCTGCCTATGACTCCAAGAACACCATTCCCACCGTCAAACATGGAGGTGGAAACATTATGCTTTGGGGGTGTTTTTCTGCTAAGGGGACAGGACAACTTCACCGCATCAATGGGACGATGGACGGGGTCATGTACCATCAGATCTTGGGTGAGAACCTCCTTCCCTCAGCCAGGGCATTGAAAATGGGTCGTGGATGGGTATTCCAGCATGACAATGACCCCAAAACACACGGCCAAGGCAACAAAGGAGTGGCTCAAGAAGAAGCACATTAAGGTCCTGGAGTGGCCTAGCCAGTCTCCAGACGTTAATCCCATAGAAAATCTGTGGAGGGAGCTGAAGGTTCGAGTTGCCAAACGTCAGCCTCGAAACCTTAATGACTTGGAGAAGATCTGCAAAGAGGAGTGGGACAAAATCCCTCCTGAGATGTGTGCAAACCTGGTGGCCAACTACAAGAAACGTCTGACCTCTGTGATTGGCAACAAGGGTTTTGCCACCAAGTACTAAGTCATGTTTTGCAGAGGGGTCAAATACTTACTTCCCTCATTAAAATGCAAATCAATTCATAATATTTTTGACATGCGTTTTTCTGGATTTTTGTTGTTGTTATTCTGTCTCTCACTGTTCAAATAAACCTACCATTAACTTTATTGACTGATCATGTCTTTGTCAGTGGGCAAACGTACAAAATCAGCAGGGGATCAAATACTTTTTTCCCTCACTGTATCATAATTAGGTTTTAGTCCAGAGAGGCCAGAAAAGTTATCTTCAATGAGACATTGCAGGGGTCTAGCTTGCAGACTTAATATAAAACTTGAGTCATTGGCATACATGGACACCTTTGTTTTTACACCTTGGATTTCTAATCCTCTAATGTTGTTATTTGATTTTATTTATTAGCTAGCATTTCGATGGCCATAACGAATAAATATGCTGACAGCGGACACCCTTGTTTAACTCCTCTTGACAGTTTAAAACTCTCTGAGAAGTAGCCGCTATTTACTATTTAACACCTGGGGTTGCTATACATTACTATTACCCATTGAATAAGAGACTCACCGAAATTGAAAAAATCCAGGCATTTATATATAATATCCAGTTTTACTTTATCAAAGGCCTTTTCAAAATTCACTACGAATTCCAGGCCTGGCTTCTTAGATGTTTCATGTTGTTCTATTATTTCTAGTAGTTGTCGTATAGATGTCTCCAATGTATCGTCCATGTAAAAAACCTGTCTGATCAGAATGAACAATATCTGGTAAAACCTTTTTAATTCTGAGTGCTATGCATTTTGCTAGTATTTTTGCATCACAACATTGAAGTGTAAGAGGCCTTCAGTTTTTTTTAGATGGACTGGATCTTTATATTTGCCATCGGGGTCTTGTTTTAATAATAGTGAAATCAGACCTTACTGCTGAGTACCTGACAGGCTACCATTTATATAGGAGTAGTTAAAACAAGCTAATAATGGAGCTTTGAGTATATTAAAAAGGCTTGATATACCTCTGCCGGTATGCCATCAAGCCTGGGTTTTTTTCCAGAATGAAAGGACTTAATAGCCTCAAAAAGTTATTCCTCTGTAATTTGCATTTGTTAATTTTTCATATTTTCATCATTCAGAGGGTGAGGAGACGGAAAAGAAAACATCTGTTTAAAATATTTAGCTTCCTTTTTTAAAATTTGGAGAATCATGGATGACTCCATCTTTAGTAACAAGTTTCTGCAAATTATTTTTGATAGCGTTCCTGTGTTGAAGATTCAGGAAGAATTTGGTGCATTTTTCTCCATATTCCATCCAATTTGCTTTATTTTTGTAATGATTACAGTTATTTTGGTTTTTCCCTTCTGTTTGTTTTTAACTTCTCCCCTACTCATTTGTATATAGATTCCTGCCTCTCTACCTACCTACACAACCCATCCATCACTCTCTTGTAGTGCATGTGTGATACACTACAGGGTAGGGATGTGACCAATGGAAAATGTTTCTTAACGTTTTAACAGACAATTTTGTATCTGTTTTCCATTAAAATGATAAGAAAAATGTATAAAATTCCACGTGAATTCACAAGGCTGCTGTCCTGCTACCTGCACCGGTTTGGGTCTCACGGTGCGTCCCTTTCAGATGGTTAAGTATTGCACCTGTACTACCATTACTGCACCTCAATTCCACCCCTCCAAAGTTTGCATTTCCTTCTCATTTAACTTCTCAAAGTATTGCCATACAGGACTTCACTGCTGTCGCTTGCCTTTCCCATTTTTCCAACTGTTAACGACGATGACGTAGTGGTGGAGAGTTGACTCCAAAATAATTTCTTAATAAATTCCTTGCACGTCGACTCCCGGTGTCAACTCCCATTTCTGAGTGTCAAGATTCGATTCCACTAGGAATCAACTCCTAATATTCAGTCTTTTTGGAACGGAGGAGACTGATTAGTTGCCGTACTTCCAAGAACACAAACACTTGCGTCTTTCATAGCGAGCTAGTGAGGGACAGAGTGAGAGGGGAGGAGCACAGTATAGGCAGGTTGGCCACCAGGCAGACAGTCAGAACCATGCACTAGGCCTATCTGTCGGCGATTAAAAGCTGTATCTCGCAATGGAATGCTGTATCTCTCAATTTCTTGGCTTGCAATGTCTCGCAACTTCAGTAAAGCAGGGCTTATCATCAATGAATAGGCTAGGACATTCTACACGCAATACATTCTACACGCAAGAGAAAGAGCAGGCGAGCCAGCGCGAGGCTGTATCGCATTAGTGGAAACCAAAACTGTTCTCAGGGCAGGTCTGCCGGTTTGGACTAGCAGAAGTGACTTCTCGTAGCAGGTTAGGAGAACTTACGCAGCAGGTTAGGAGAACTAGGGTAAGGTTAGGAAAGGGTTAGCAAAAAATGTCCCCGGGGTGTGATCAGGCAAAAAGACAAGAAAGATGTACAGTGCCTTCAGAAAGTATTCACACCCCTTTACCTTTTCCATTTCTTGTTTTATACAGTCTGAATTTACAATTTATTAAATTGAGATTTTGTCACTGATCACACAATACCCCATAATGTCAAAGTGGAATTTTCTTTGTAGAACATTTTAGAAAAAACTAAAAATTGAAAAGGTAAAATGTTTTGAGTCAATATGTATTCAACCCCTTTGTTATGGCAAGCCTAAATAAGTTCAGGAGTAAAAATGTGCTTAATAAATAGCATAATAAGTTGCATGGACTCAATAATAGTGGTTAACATGACTTTTGAATGACCCATCTCTGTACCCCACACATACAATTATCTGTAAGGTTCCCCAATCAAGTAGTTAATTTCAAGCACAGATTCAACCACAAAGTCCAGGGAGGTTTTTTAAAGCCTTGCAAAGAAGGCCACCGATTGGTAGATGAAAAAAAAAATGCAGATGCTGAATATCCCTTTGAGCATGGTGAAGTTATTAATTAGGCTTTGGATGGTGTATCAATACAGCCAGTCAATCCAAAGATACAGACGTCCTTTCTAACTCAGTTGCCAGAAAGGAAGAAAACTGCTCAGGGATTTCCCCATGAGGCCAAAGGTGATTTTAAAACCGTTACAGAGTTTAATGGTTGTGATATGCTAACACCTTGGATGGATCAACAACATTGTAGTTACTCCACAATACTAACCTAAATGACAGAGTGAAAAGAAGGAAGCCTGTAGAGAATAAAAAATATTCCATCCTGTTTGCAACAAGGCCCTTAAGTAATACTGCAAAAAATGTGGCAATGAAATTAACTTTTTGTCCTGAACACAAAGCGTTATGTTTTGGGCAAATCCAACACAATACATCACTGAGTACCACTCTTCATATTTTCAAACATGGTGGTGGCTGCATCATGTTATGGGTATGCTTGTAATAGGTAAGCACTAGGGAATTTCTTAGGATGAACAGAAACGGAATACAGCTATAAGCAGAGGCAAAATCCTTGAGGAAAACCTGGTTCAGTCTGCTTTCCAACAGACACTTGGTGACGAATTCACCTTTCAGCAGGACAATAACCTAAAACAAGACTAAATATACACTGGAGTTGCTTACCAAGACGACATTGAATGTTCCTGAGTAGCCTAGTTACAGTTTTGACTTAAATCGGCTTGTAAATCTATGGCAAGACTTGAAAATGGCTGTCTAGCAATGATCAACAATCAACTTGACAGAGCATGAATAATTTAAAAAAGAATAATGGGCAAATATTGCACAATCCAGTAGGGCTGGGCGATATGGACAAAATATCATATCACGATATTTTCACATTTTTTACGGTATCACGGTATTTGACGGTATTTTATGTTTTTGAATAATACATGTTATAAATATGCTTTCTGAGTATCACATGACCCTATGGTGGCAAAACATAAATTATAAGGGATTTCAATGGGGGTGTCTCCATTTATACTCTTCAATCCAACTCCAAACCAACATTATGTTCAGCATTTTCATCCATTTCCGCATTTCCTGCACTTTTATTATGATTTCCACACTGAGCATGATATGGGCAAAAAAATCTAGGCCTAGTTAATTGGTGAACTGTTGGAATCATGGAAATATAATGATTATTCTAATTTTATAGTTGGAATAAAGTGGCCAGCACCTTCAATGTTGTTTGACATGACTACGAATGAATAAACCAGTGAGGAATTATTGACAGGGTAGGATCCAAAGTGCTGGTCAGTGTTTCCAGATAACCCTATTTAGATGTTACATTAGATGTTTTCTTCCTTCATGTAGCTAGCTAACCAACATATTCATTCTTCGCCTATTCCTTTCTGATAAGATACCATTGCACAAACATGCGTATCTAGCCTACACCAGCAGTACTAGCTACGCTTGCTCTGACTCTTAGTGCATTTAGCAAGCTAGCTAGCCAGCTAACTAGCGATTAGCATTAGCGGCTAACACTAATTATTTTATCAACACCTTTCTAATAAATGAAACTAGCAGACAGTATGATACACAAACTAATAGTGTAATTATAGAACGCTGACCATGCATAATGAAGAAAGGAAGTGCTCGTGACTCTGGTCAAGCAACTGCTCTCTCCTTGAGTTACAGGGGGCAGGATTTGCTGTGGTTAACGGCATGCAGCAGCAGGAGGAGGAGGGAGAGAGATGACTCAAGTAGCACACAGAGTAAACAATAAAAGCGTATCACATTTAACAAACCAAATACTGAAATACAGTTATAGAAGGTAAATTAAAAACTCAAACCAGCCCGTGCATCAATACCGGTATATAGTAAAATACGGTACACTGCCCAGCCCTACAATCAATGTGTGCAAAGCTCTTAGAAATTTACCCCAAAACATACAGCTGTAATCACTGCCAAAGGTGCCTCCACAAAGCATTGACTCAGGGTTGTGAATACTTATGTAAATGCAATATTTCTGTATTTAATTTGCAATAATTTGGAAAAATATCTAAAAACATGTTTTCACTTTGTCATTATGGGTATTGTGTTGTGTGTAGATGGGTGAGGGGAAAACAATTATTTAATCCATTTTGAATTCAGGATGTAACACAACAAAATGTGGAATAAGTCAAGAGGTATGAATACTTTCTGAAGGCACTGTATGTGCACTAGTGTGTCTGTCAGATCATATTTGTGCGTGTGAAACCTTGGTGTGTAGGGTTGAGTAGTAAGACAAGACTGATGTGTGTGCACTGTGCTGTGTATCGTAGGGTGTGTGTATGTGCCATTGTCTGTGTGTGTGTGTGTGTGTGTGTGTAGTGTTGTGCAGTCACAGAGAATGAAAGAAACAGAGGCAAGAAGAGGAGAAAAGAAGAAGACAAGAGAAGAGGAAATGAGAATAGAAAAGAAGAGGGATTAGTGAGTGTGGGGCTGTACTGTGTAGCTTAATGTCTGTCTATGGGATGTGAGCAGGACTCTGTGCCATTTGGCATCAGACATCCATCTCTGAAACACAGACCTGTCTTCAAGGAGTCCTAGCTGCTCCAAATCCCACCGTTTAGCATGAGTGAGTAATGAAGGAAAAAAACGCAGATCTACACTACATGACCAAAAGTATGTGGACACCTGCTCGTCAAACATCTCATTCCAACATCATGGGCATTAATATGAAGTTGGTCCCTACTTTGCGGCTATAACAGCCTCCACTCTTATGGGAAAGCTTTCCACTAGATGTTGGAACATTGCTGCGAGACTTGCTTCCATTCAGCCACAAGAGCATTAGTGAGGTCGGCACGGATGTTGGGCAATTAGGCCTGGCTCGCAGTCGGCGTTCCAATTCATCCCAAACGTGTTCGATGGGGTTGAGGTCAGGGCTCTGTGCAGGCCAGTCAAGTTCTTCTACACCGATCTCGACAAAACATTTCCGTATGGACCTCAGTTTGTTCACGGGGGCATGTTCATGCTGAAACAAGAAAGGGCCTTCCCCAAACTGTTGCCACAAAGTTGGAAGCCCCGAATCGTCTAGAAAGTTATTGTATGCTGTAGCGTTAAGATTTCCCTTCACTGGAATTAAGGGGCCTAGCCCGAACCATGAAAAACAGCCCCAGACCAGTATTCCTCCTCCACCAAACTTGGCACTATGCATTGTGGCATGTAGTGTTCTCCTGGCATCCGCCTAGCCCAGATTTGTCCGTCAGACTGCCAGATGGTGAAGCGTGATTCATCACTCCAGAGAACGCGTTTCCACTGCTCCAGAGTCCAATGAAGGCGATCTTTACGCCACTCCAGCAGACGTTTGGCATTGCGCATGGTGATCTTAGGCTTGCCATGGAAACCCATTTCATGAAGCTCTAGACGAACTGTTCTTGTTCTGATGTTGCTTCCAGGGGCAGTTTGGAACTCGGTAGTGAGTGTTGCAACTGAGGACAGATGATTTTTAAGCGCTGCGCTCTTCAGCACTCGGCGGTCCCGTTCTGTGAGTTTGTGTGGCCTATCACTTCGCGGCTGAGCCGTTGTTGCTCCAAGATGTTTCCACTTCACAATAACAGCACTTACAGTTTACCTGGGCAGCTCTAGCTGGGCAGAAATTTGACAAACTTGACTTGTTGGAAAGGTGGCATCCTATGACGGTGCCACGTTGAAAGTCACTGAGCTCTTCAGTACGGACCATTCTACTGCCAATGATTGTCTATGGAGATTGCATGGCTGTGTGCTCGATTTTATACACCTTTCAGCAACGGGTGTGGCTGAAATAGCCGAATCCACTAATTTGAAGGGGTGTCCACATACTTTTGTACATACAGTGCCTTGCAAAAGTATTCATCCCCTTTGCGTTTTTCCTATTTTGTTGCATTACAACCTGTAATTTAAATTGATTTTTATTTGGATTTCAAGTCCAAATTGGTGAAGTGAAATGAAAAAAATAACTTGTTTCAAAAAAGTCTAAAAAATAAATAACGGAAAAGTGCTGCGTGCATATGTATTCACCCCCTTTGCTATGAAGCCCTTAAATAAGATCTGGTGCAACCAATTACCTTCAGAAGTCACATAATTAGTTAAATAAAGTCCACCTGTGTGCAATCTAAGTGTCACATGATCTCAGTATATATACACCTGTTCTGAAAGGCCCCAGAGTCTGCAACACCACTAAGCAAGGGGCACCACCAAGCAAGCGGCACCATGAAGACCAAGGAGCTCTCCAAACAGGGCAGGGACAAAGTTGTGGAAATGTACAGATCAGGGTTGGTTTATACATCCCACGGAGCACCATTAAATCCATTATTAAAAAATTGAAAGAATATGGCACCACAACAAACCTGCCAAGAGAGGGCCGCCCACCAAAACTCACAGACCAGGCAAGGAGGGCTTTAATCAGAGAGGCAACAAAGAGACCAAAGATAACCCTGAAGGTGCTGCAAAGCTCCACAGCGGAGATTGGAGTATCTGTCCATAGGACCACTTTAAGCCATACACTCCACAGAGCTGAGCTTTACGGAAGAGTGGCCAGAGAAAGCCATTGCTTAAAGAATAAAATAAGCAAACACGTTTGGTGTTCTCCAAAAGGCATGTGGGAGACTCCCCAAACATATGGAAGAAGGTACTCTGGTCAGATGAGACTAAAATTGAGCTTTTTGGCCATCAAGGAAAACGCTATGTCTGGCGCAAACCCAACACCTCTCATCACCCCGAGAACACCATCCCCACAGTGAAGCATGGTGGTGGCAGAAACTGGTCAGAATTGAAGGAATGATGGATGTCGCTAAATACAGGGAAATTCTTGAGGGGGAACCTGTTTCAGTCTTCCAGAGATTTGAGACTGGGTCGGAGGTTCACCTTCCAGCAGGACAATGACCCTAAGCATACTGCTAAAGCAGCACTTGAGTGGTTTAAGGGGAAACATTTAAATGTCTTGGAATGGCCTAGTCAAAGCCCAGACCTCAACCCAATTGAGAATCTGTGGTATGACTTAAAGATTGCTGTACACCAGCGGAACCCATCCAACTTGAAGGAGCTGGAGCAGTTTTGCCTTGAAGAATGGGCAAAAATCCCAGTGGCTAGATGTGCCAAGCTTATAGAGACATACCCCAAGAGACTTTTAGCGGTAATTGCTGCAAAAGGTGACTCTACAAAGTATTGACTTTGGGGGGTGAATAGTTATGCACGCTCAAGTTTTCAGTTTTTTTGTCTTATTTCTTGTTTGTTTCACAAAGTAGTAGGCATGTTGTGTAAATGCCAAGGGGGGTGAATACTTTTGCAAGCCACTGTATAGGGTATGTTTCCCCATTCAATTGTTTTACACTAGTGCTGTGCGAATAGTGCTTTTTGAGGTTGGTTAGATTATTGAAAAATAATCACAGTTTTCGATTTCGGTGAACATTAAAGGGATACTACTTCCCCAGAGTCAGATGAACTCGTGGATACCATTTTTATGTCTCTGCATGCAGTTTGAAGGAAGTTGTTAGCTAGCGTCAGTGTAATTGCTAACTAGCGTTAGCACAATGACTGGAAGTCTATGGTAACTGCTAGCATGCTAGTAGATACCATAGGCCTCCAGTCATTGCAATAACACTAGTTAGCATTGGCTTGCGAAACTACCTCTAACTTCCTTCATACTGGATGCAGAGACATAAAAATGGCATCCGTGAGTTCATCTGACTCTGGGGAAGTAGATAAAGGGCTTCATTGCCAAAATCCCAAAGTATCCCTTTAAATGCACTATGCATTATGTGGGTTGAATGCTGTAACAACACAGAATAAAATAATTAATAAAAGTCCAATGATTGTAGTGACTGCCCATTACTGCTTATCACTTATTCAAATTACTTTAATAAAATATTTCAGTTGTTGTTGTGTGTATATTACATTTGTTTTATTTGACGACTTTATTATTTAACTCCAAGTCATAATCTCATCTCTACAGAGCTGTTGCGTATGCAGTCTGACAAAATCACTATTTTAGTAGTTCTTCAAAGTAAATAAGGCATACTTCTATGACTGCTGAATGCCAACTATCAATCACTTAGATCATGTATTTTCAGGTAGAGATACCTCGAAGCAACTGCTCACTATCCCTCTCGAGCGAGCGTTCTTCTGTCTCTTCTCTCCCTCTCCGTGTCTGCCCTACACGGACAGGACAAGTAGGTGTGCAATGGATTATGGTCATTGTAGATAATTACCACGTTTTCTGCGCTAAACTATGTAGAATATTGGCCTGTTGGAAACTACAACTCCCTACTACATCGCACAGTTCAGGCTTGATCTGATTTATCTAGAGAAATTGCGCATTGAGCTCACAGAAAAAGAAAAAAAAGAAATGGAATTCAAATAATTTATCAGACCTCAATCAATTAGTTGTTTAAAAAACTAAAAATAACAGACATTTCAGAAAATCACTCAGCACTATTTTACACTGATGGGTCTGAGTCTGCCTCAGCATCTGTGGCTAGGAATGAAGGATTGAAGGGGAAGGAGGGAGGGAGGGAGAGAAAGAGCAGAGAGAGAGAAAGCTTTGGGAAAAATGAGAGAGTAAACCAAGAGAGGGAGCACAGGGAGATTGAAAAGATGTCGGCATATGGAAAGAGTGGAAGAGAGCGCAGAGAAGGAGGAAGAGAGCTGAGGGAGAGAGCAGAGGCAGAGTGAGATGACAAGAGCAGAGAGAGAGAAAAAAGAGCGGAGAGTGGGGGAGCAGAGAGAGAAACAGAGAGGGAAAGAGAGTGATGCAGAGCAGAGAGAGAGGTGAAGAGCAAAGAGAGAAGACCAGAGCGAGAGAATTAGAAGGAGAGAGAGAGGGAGAGAGAGAGACTTAACTAAGCTCATGTCACATCATCATAGGACGATGCTCCGTACCAAGGTTAAAAAAGACAGGCCAATTTAAGTCTTCAAAATCAAAATCAAACCCCTGCCAGTGCTTCAAGCACTAGCTTTCTGATTGGATAAGTGTCTGTCTGCCCTTCGCTTTACTGGCAGAGGGTTGGTCTGGGAGACCTACAGGTGTTTTATGCTCTAGACTGGGCACCAACTGGGAATACTGGTGGTAGTGGGGGCTATACCACACGGCTGTAGAGAGTGAAACGGCATCGGAATCCACTACTATCATTCCATTGTCCCTGTCAGTCAGAAGTACCTTCATAAAGTGGTCGTAACAAGTGATGAATGTATAAACACAAAACTATCCTCTGGGGGAAAGACTGTGTGAGACCGTGTGTGTGTGTGAGTGACTGTGTGTGAGTGACTGTGTATATGTGACTGTGTGTGCGGCATGTGTGTTTGGCGTGTTCATGCATATCAATCTGTGGAGCTTGATTGCTTGAAATATGCATGCACACAGTCTCGGAGCAGAATATTGAGCAATTAATAGCCCTATTCAATTAGACATTATTTAAGGCTATTATTTCTAATGGCCTTTCTCACTCCCTCCCTGCCTCTGTCTTTCTCCCTCTGCAGCACAATCCTTTCACAGCATCCCAACAGCAGTCCCTGCCAGATTAACTCAAAACCAATTAATTCCAATCAAAGCCAGCCGAGAGCGAGACACTACTTTGACAAGTAAACAATCAGAGCCAAGGAGACAATCGAGTGGTGATGGGCTTGACAACGAGAGGCATCTCACAAATTAACAATATCACATCTCCTCCTATTACTTTATGACAGACGTTAGAACTACTACCATAACAAGAGAAAAAACTACATCTGACATGGAGCTCAAGACAGAAGCTGCATGGATGGCAACATAAAGAAAGCAGATGATAAGCCTGAATTAATTTTGCAAACTGCTCTGAAAATCCTATTTTTGGGGGGTAGGGTGGAGGGAGGGTTGGGAGTTCAGAGACTCCTATGCATGTATTCCTACGGAGGAATCCAGAAGGCTGTGTGTGTAGTGAAGCTCACTACATGCAGACGTGCAAATAGAGTGAAGTCTACTGCGGCGCGACTGAACTGTGAGGGAAAAGATGAAGGAGTAGTAGGACTACTAACTGGCAACACCAAAGCACATAGCAGGGGAGTCCAGAGAAATATATACTAATGATCAACATGTGTGGGTGTGTTTATGAAAAAGGATAAAATACCAATTGACTCAAACACACGAACAGCCGCACACACAAATTCTCTCTCTCCCTCGCTCTCTCCACAAAGCGAGGGATATGGAAGGAGGCTGAGGCTCAAAAGAGGACAGGACACTAGACAGGCTAGTCTCAGACTAACCTGCTTGTCTCTTTTCCCCAATTAAAATCATACTTCCCCTGTAATCCTAAAATAACTCTTTACCCAGGCTGCTCCAGATAGAACCCAGAGTACACAGACTGACTGGCCAAACCCTCCCCCTGGAGAGCCAGACAGCCCAGCTGTGTGTTGGGCAGAGGCACGTACACTACCACACACAGACACAGACACACACACATACATACACACGGTATGGTATGCCCCAATTAACTAGACCCCATAGGAGAAGTGCAGGCTTTAGCTGCCAGCTATCAGCTGAACTCAAGGGATGGATGAGTCATGACATGCACGCTGACTCTCAAAACATGAGGGCTTATAGGCTGTCATGTCTTTATGTGTCTTGTTGTGCATTGAAGCCTGTTGAGCAGGTTGCCACTGACAATAGAACAGGGTTTCAACTGACCACAGATGCAGGGCATAGAAAGGTCATACACTCTGACTGACTAGAGAGGCTCCACAGAGTCCACTGCTGTGCTACTCACATTGCCGTGGTTCCTGAAGCCATGTTTCCTGGCGATGCGGTCAGCCTCCTGCGGTCCTCCCTCTATGTGGACCGCCCAGGTGTTAGTGTAGACCTCCTCGCCAGCGGTCAGCTCAGCAGTCAACTCCAGTGCTACGGACAGGAGGACCAGGAGAGTCCCAAGCTGCATCAGGGCCAGCCTGGCATCCATACAAAAGGAGAGGAGGGGCACCAGACAGGGGCACTCCGTCCGTCTGTCTGGGGGGGAGAAGTCTCACTGCTCACCAGTCACAGCCCTGAGCTCCCTCACAGCAGCCAAGTAGAGCAGTGACCTGGAGAAATAGAGGACAAAGTTATAAAACCACACATTTGCTAGTATGCAACCACGCACGTATGCACGCACACACACAAAGGTACTTTCTCACTCAGTGTGCACACCCCCACATGCCACAGCACAGAGCAAAAATAAGAGACCACAGACCACAGCATGCGTAGAAAGAATTTGCTTTCTACCAACACAGTTTCTCCTTGAGAGAGGCAGAGACAGAGGCTCTTTTTGACAGCTTTCTCTTGCTGAAAAGAGGCTACAACAGCATCAGGGACTTCTTCAAAAGTGTTTGTGCTGTACTTAAAAACACCAGGAATAGCACTCATCTAAAACAAGTCGAGCAGTAATTTAATTTAGAGCGAGTTTCAGATGAAGGCGAAAGAACAGGATCAAGAGAGTAGAGTTGCTTGCAAGAGAAGTCCTACTGTGCGAAGGCAGCTTGCGTTTTTCTGGGCTTTTTGAGTTCAGTCTTAGTTGTGATCTGTCAAATGTGGGAGAGTTAAGCTGTGATTTGTGCCGAGGCTGCGCTATCTGAAAACAGTGGGTAAAGCTCTGTCTATCTCCCCTAAGAGCCCTCAGTCTGTCCAGGCGCCATAGATGGGCTTTTCAGTTACACACAGATAACCCAATGAGAATAGAGACTCAGGAAGCCCCAGAGGCATAGTTGATGTGTCTGCTATGCGCTGCCTGGACCTAGGGCTGGGAATTGCCAGGGACCTCATGATACGATATTATCACAATACTCAGGTGCTGATACGATATGTATTGCGATTCTCACGATTATATATGTATTGCGATTCGATACTGTGATTTTATTGCGATTCTATGTTCCAAACATATTGCTCAACATATGTCTTCTGCAGAGGGACAAGAGAGAGCCATGAGAAAAGTGCTGAAAACAAATTGGCTCCCTATTTCAAAAGAAGATGGGAGAACAAGCTATGAAGGAAAAATACTGGAGTTTTGGTGCAGGTACAGCCAACTAGCGCAAAAAAAATATTGC
Source organism: Coregonus lavaretus (assembly GCF_964263955.1). Classification (NCBI taxonomy): domain Eukaryota; kingdom Metazoa; phylum Chordata; class Actinopteri; order Salmoniformes; family Salmonidae; genus Coregonus; species Coregonus lavaretus. Next base: position 21,520,017 of record NC_139996.1, read on the forward strand.
GATATTGTCAAAAATATAAGATATAACCTCAAAAAGAATATCCCAATATGTAACTTTATCGATTATTTTACCCCATCACTACCTGGACCACACATTGTTCAAAAAGTTGAAGGCAATTTATTTATGATGATCAGTCTTTAGGTGGAGAAACACAACTATTGGTTTCCCACAGTCCCAGGGTGATCATTTAAATCTGGATCTGTCAAAAAAACATTCCACTAAACATCAAGGACACAGCGTTCCTTAACTTGAACTAGGAGGATCTATCTTAGCTGTACTACATAAGAGGCTGATGATAGGACTGAGTTGCAGGTTCCACTAAGGCTAGGGCTGGGCGATATAGCGAATTTATTAGATTAATTTGAATGTATGTTTTTGCGCGATATTCCAAATGCGTGTATCACAAGAATCGAGGTTTTGTTATTTTTCGTTTTTATGAGCGTTTATGTCCGCTTGTTCTCATGTTGTATTTTTTGTCTCGTTTCGTTCGCTCCTCTTTGCTGTGTGCGCCGTCCCATTTACACCAGAGATCAGTATTTAATGATGAGATGCACATCTCCGCCCTAACAATGGGAGTCGTTGTCCAAAAGGCGGGAAGGCAGACGACAAGCTTAGGTCCAAAATAAGCGCATTGAAACGCATTGGCCTTATTTTGGACCGATTTTAGCGATAGTGAAACCTCTTGCTTCGCCTCTACCTCTATGGTTTACACACACACCAAGCCCCCCCCCCCCTTTTTCTTTATTTTTACTATTTTGTACATTGTAGAATAATAGTGAAGACATCAAAACTATGAAATAACACATATGGAATCATGTAGTAACCAAAAAAGAGTTAAACAAATCAAAACACATTTAATATTTGAGATTCTTCAAATAGCCACCCTTTGCCTTGATGACAGCTTTGCACACTCTTGGCATTCTCTCAACCAGCTTCATGAGGTAGTCACCTGGAATGCATTTCAATTAACAGGTGTGCCTTCTTAAAAGTTAATTTGTGGAATTTCTTTCCTTCTTAATGTGGTCCTCTGTAGCTCAATTGGTAGAGCATGGCGCTTGTAACGCCAGGGTAGTGGGTTCGATCCCCGGGACCACCCATACGTAAAAATGTATGCACACATGACTGTAAGTCGCTTTGGATAAAAGCGTCTGCTAAATGGCATATTATTATTATTATTATATTATTAATGCGTTTGAGCCAATCAGTTGTGTTGTGACAAGGTAGGTGGGGTATACACAAGATAGCCCTATTTGGTAAAAGACCAAGTCCATATTATGGCAAGCTCAAATAATAATAACAGCTCAAATAAGCAAAGAGAAACTACAGTCCATCACTACTTTAAGACATGAAGGTCAGTCAATATGGAAAATGTCAAGAACTTTGAAAGTTTCTTAAAGTGCAGTCGCAAAAACCATCAAGCGCTATGATGAAACTGGCTCTCATGAGGACCGCCACAGGAATGGAAGACCCAGAGTTACCTCTGTTGCAGAGGATAAGTTCATTAGAGTTACCAGCCTCAGAAATTGCAGCCCAAATAAATGCTTCACAGAGTTCAAGTAACAGACACATCTCAACATCAACTGTTCAAAGGAGACTGTGTGAATCAGGCCTTCATGGTCGAATTGCTGCAAAGAAACCACTACTAAAGGGCACCAATAAAAAGAAGAGACTTGCTTGGGCCAAGAAACACGAGCAATGGATATTAGACCAGTGGAAATGTGTCCTTTGGTCTGGAGTCCAAATTGGAGATTTTTGGTTCCAACCGCCGTGTCTTTGTGAGAGACGCGGTGTGGGTGAACGGATGATCTAAGCATGTGTATTTCCCACCGTGATGTATAGAGGAGGAGGTGTGGGGGGTGCTTTGCAGGTGACACTGTCTGTGATTTATTTAGAATTCAAGGCCCACTTAACCAGCATGGCTACCAAAGCATTCTGCAGCGATACACCATCCCATCTGGTTTGGGCTTAGTGGGACTATCATTTGTTTTTCAACGGGACAATGACCCAACACACCTCCAGGCTGTGTAAGGACTATTTTACCAAGAAGGGGAGTGATGGAGTGCTGCATCAGATGACCTGGCCTCCACAGTCCCCTGACCTCAACCCAATTGAGATGGTTTGGGATGAGTCGGACGGCAGAGTGAAGGAAAAGCAGCCAACAAGTGCTCAGTATATGTGGGAACTCCTTCAAGACTGTTGGAAAAGCATTCCAGGTGAAGCTGGTTGAGAGAATGCCAAGAGTGTGCAAAGCTGTCATCAAGGCAAAGGGTGGCTATTTAAAAAATCTCAAATATAAAATATATTTTGATTTGTTTAACACTTTTTGGGTTACTACATGATTCCATATGTGTTATTTCATAGTTTTGATGTCTTCACTATTATTCTACAATGTAGAAAATAGTAAAAAGAAAGAAAAACCCTTGAATGAGTAGGTGTTCCAAAACCTTTGACCAGTAGTGTATATCTACAGAAATACGACAGATCCTCAAATCAAATCAAATCAAATGTTATTTGCCACATGCGTCGAATACAACAGGTGTAGACATTACAGTGAAATGCTTACTTACAAGCCCTTAACCAACAATGCAGTTTTTAATAAATAAATAAAAAACACACACAAAAAAAATATATATATATTAATTAATAAATAGACAAAATAAAAAAGTGTTAAGTAAAAAATAGATAAGTAGATAAGTAAAAAATAAAAAATAGCAAATAATTAAAGAGCAGCAGTAAAATAAGATAACAGTAGGGAGGCTATATACAGGGGTACCGGTACAGAGTCAATGTGCGGGGGCAACAGTTAGTCGAGGTAATTGAGGTAAATGTACATGTGGGTAGAGTTAAAGTGACTATGCATAAATACTCCTGTACCTCAGTTGGTAGAGCATGGCACTTGCAACACCAGGGGTGTGGGTTCAATTCCCACGGGGGGCCAGTATGGAAAATGTATGCACTCACTAACTGTAAGTCGCTCTGGATAAGAGCGTCTGCTAAATGACTAAAATGTAAAGATGTACCAGCAGCGTAAAATAGGGGGGGGGAGGGGCAATGCAAATAGTCCTGGTAGCCATGATTAGCTGTTCAGGAGTCTTATGGCTTGAGGGTAGAAGCTGTTAAGAAGTATTTTGGACCTAGACTTGGTGCTCCGGTACCGCTTGCCGTGCGGTAGCAGAGAGAACAGTCTATGACTAGGGTGGCTGGAGTCTTTGATAATTATTAGGGCCTTCCTCTGACACCGCCTGGTATAGAGGTCCTGGATGGCAGGAAGCTTGGCCCCAGTGATGTACTGGGCCGTACGCACTACCCTCTGTAGTGCCTTGCGGTCGGAGGCCGAGCTGTTGCCATACCAGGTGGTGATGCAACCAGTCAGGATGCTCTCGATTGTGCAGCTGTATAACTTTTTGAGGATCTGAGGACCCATGCCAAATCTTTTTAATCTCCTGAGGGGGAATAGGCTTTGTCGTGCCCTCTTCACGACTGTCTTGGTGTGTTTGAACCATGATAGTTTGTTGGTGATGTGGACACCAAGGAACTTGAAGCTCTCAATCTGTTCCACTACAGCCCCGTCGATGAGAATGGGGGCGTGCTCAGTCCTCTTTTTTTTCCTGAAGTCCACAATCATCTCCTTTGTCTTTTTGTATTTTGTATATTTTTTTTTGGGGGGGGGGGGGGGGGGGGGGTAGATCAGCTTTAATATTGCAGATAGATTGTAACTTCCAATGTACTTTGTCTTGATTGCGTTGAGGGAGAGGTTGTTATCCTGGCACCACACAGATCCTGCTTGTGTTGCCTGTTTTGAGTGTTTGTTTAATAGCCTACTGATTCCGTTAGCACCAAGCCTCACGCAGCCACAACATGTCGGATAAACAATTTCGCAAATGTGTCTGTTTTTAATCTTTGGTATGCTGTAATAAAGGCTTTACACTTTTTGTCATTAGAACAGCCTCTCTGGTATTACTTATAATTTATTTAGTGTTGTTTACACTCTTCCAAATGGTCAGAAATGTGTTATTTATAATAATAACCCTCCTTTTTCTTGATCTTCTTCTTATTGTTATTATTACTATCATTATTATGATCATCATGATAATAATAATAAGTAATGTCATTATCACTAGTAGGCTTAGTATAGCAGCCTTGTATAACCACCATCGAGCTGTAGGCCTAAGAGTGCATCCTGTTTAGTCTTAATACCGTAACTTACTTAGGCCTATATTTCAATACTTATATAGGCTACTGTATTAATCACTCATTCATTCGTTCATGTCATCACACAGCATACGAGTCATTCATGATTTGAAATGCAATCAAGCATTTTAGTTTTAAAATAAAATAACAAAGCGACCCTTGAATAATTAGCGTAAACAATAAATAAACTGTTCCATGTCAGCAATTGGATTCACTAATGCATGCGACTGTTTTTAGTCTTTGCTGTAAGACTTTCCAAAATAAAAAAAATAAAAAAACGTTACAACAGACTCTCTGGTACACATAATTTATTTAGTGTTGTTGACATTGTTCCAAACGGTCAGCACTTGCTCCTTACCTTATTCTTTGTGACCTATTTTCCACAACTAGTCAAATTTATTCCACACATCTGACTTCCCCTTTACCTTCTTAGCAACCAAACATTCCCCCATTTCAAGTTTATTTGTCATGTCATCTGCATCCACCTTTCCGTTACATGTGCTACGGTGTTCAGAGTTTGTTATAACCAATTTATTAATGTGATTATGATATGCATTAGGTCAAGCCCTATTGGTCACGTGCATGTAATGCATACATGTGTCACGTAAAGAGAGCAAGGGTTGAGAGAATAGGGAATGTTTTTCCTAAACAAATTAGGGATTTCGGTAAAATAACTTTTCAGTCAGAAATGGCTGTAATTATGTTGCAGCTTCAGCAACATGGACAGCGCGATGAACACTGTTGATGTTCTGTGGTGGTCGCTGCAGCGTGGAGGAGAGAGAGACAATGGGTGCTAGTCACACAGTCACTCGCTGTCTTTTTTTTTTAACACAGCCAAGCAAGTCTGAAACTGGCCCGGATCAATCAAATCAATTACGGTCAGACTCCCTCTAGTCATCTTTGTGTCTTAATTATTATCAAACAGTGCACTTCAAGCATCAGACAAGCTCAGTGCATATTATTTATTTGATTAAAACACATAGGATGTGTCTATATATGGAAGAATACACATTTTAACTTTTTGACCAATCGATTGGTCAAAAGAACAGACGACTTTTGTTGACCAAGATTTGTTTCAGTTGGGGACAGCCCTAGCTTCCACACACACGTTCAGGAGTGAGTGTGCAAGCTAAAGAGAGAGAGTGTGATTTACAGAGCAGCGGGGAAGGAGAAAATAAAATCACTCCCGTGGCTGTCACCCTGCATAGCCGCAGTGTTCCTGAGCTTATTAGAAACAGAGCTAGAACTCAAGAGTGGGGGGGGTCTGACTGACTCACTGACAGAGAAGGAGAAAGAGGGCGAGAGTAAGACAGAGAGAGAGAGAGAGAGGGGGGGGGGGGGGGGGGGAGAGGGGATAACTTCACACCACACACACAAACACGCACTCAAGCACACACACACACACACTGTGGTGAGGAGCAAACACACAAAATGAAGCAACTAACAATCTCTCTCTCCACCCTCTCTCCCTTAGTCTACTACTGTGATGAACAAAAGCCTCAGATCAGATTAAAACAGCCCTTCCAATAGATAGCTTAATTCCAGACTGAACCTCAAACTGTCCAAATGAGATATACTGTAGGTGCTCATTACTGGACTGAAATGAGAAGAGGCTGAAAAGAGTGGGGCAAGCAGGCCAATTAAATTACATTGCTGATAATTATCACTAACAGTGCTTGCTGAAACTTCTGTATACTAATGACAGACCTGCAAGTCTGGCTCCCTGAAACTGTGATACAGTACGTTACAGTGATTAGGGTACAAATAACAATTAGTTAATTTCTTCCCGTACCTCAATGAGGCTGCTATCCTAGAGAGAAAGTAGGCTAGACCTGAGGGCACTTCAGTTCTGCTTAAAATGAACATTCGCTGCTTCCTTCTTTGAATAGGGCTGTTACGTTTATTGTTTGTTTCCTAAGAAACATTTCATAACTGACTTTCAAAAAGGAAGACACAGCTTGCGTACATCCTGTAGTAATAACAAAAACACAGAGAGCAAGCATTTCAATACTCACCAGGGCTCTAAATTAGCTGGTGCTCCCAACTTAAAAAGTATTTAGTACCAGAAAAAGAGATTGTTTAAAATTGATTTGATTCAGATATAGCCTACATTAGGCCAATATTAGTCTAATGTTAATTGGTATATACAGCCTGAGAAATCTGTGTGCAAAATTGTGTAAATGTTCCTTAAAAGCCAGAATGTCGAATAAAATTACATTTAAACTTGCTCTACTGGTTGTCTGTGTGGTTTGTCCTTCTGCTGCTTGAACATTTTGACAAAATATCCACATAGTAGTGTTATTAACCCGACGTTCACTACGCTGGTCTGTATATCGATTTATACTTCCAGTTTTTATTTTCAATACTGATGCAATTTGCACATGACAAACACTTGCACAATATGGCCGAGCCTAACTGAACCAAAGACCGAACTGCAAACACTTCCAGCTGATTGAGAGGAAACGTGCTTTGATTACATTCGGCTATTGTTTACATATTGTGCATCACATGCAGTGAGTCAAGAGATTAAAAATACATGCAACAGAACCTACCGGCACCTCAAAAAGTCAGGTAAACAACGCTTTCCTGTGGATACCCTATCTCCACCTCATACTGTCAAAAGGACCAACAGCATGTACAACCAGTAAAGTAACCTCAAATTAGAGGTCTTCACAGATCCACCTGTACCCGAATACCAGAGACCCGATCCAGGACCTGAGCAGGTCCAGATCCAGAATTCTAAATGTCACGGGTATGGGTAGGATCTGATATGATTGTCACGGGTCTCGGGTATGTGTAATTTTAACTGACTTGTCCGGAAGGGCCAGTACAGATCCGAACGTGACTTCTGCAGTTGAGAGAGAGAGAGAAATGTTATAATTTATGCTGCTGCTCTTGCTTTTCACGAGAGTGGAGCGTGGCGCGTGTAACTTGTTGTTGGCCAATCATAAGTCATCAAAGTGGCAATAGGCTACAGTCATAGAGCCTCGCTCCGTGTGTGGCAAAAGTAAGGAGATATCTAATGGAATTAAAATGATGGAATGAAAAGTTAAAGGAGAAGGATAGGCTAAAATGACCAAGAGCCAACATGTAGGCAGGCTGCTAATTAATATTCTGAATGGAGTTGTTGTTATTTGATGAGAAAGCGCATGCACTGCAGCCTCAGTTAGCCTAGCTAGCTAACGTTAGCTAGCTTAACTAGCTTCTCCCGGTTTGATGCAGTCCAAGACAGGTACTATGTAATCATATTTGATGATAAATAAACTAGCTATGGCAGCTATTAGTCTACTATAGCGCGAGTCGGCTCAGTTGGTTACTGTCTCTTGTCTCTCCCTCCCACCACCCTGCTCCCCATGTCACTTGCTCACAGTACTGCCCCTCCCCCGCCTGCTAGAGTGGCACCTCTCTCCATCCTCTCACGCATTATCAACTCTGGTTAATAAAGTAGCTTAAAAAATGCATTTTCTGCTGCTTCCCTCACTCGGATCGGACCGAGTCTGGATCCGACCAGGTCTATACGGAACGGGGATAGTTGTCCTAGGGTCCGTTCGGAATGGGTCTCTATATTTTTTTGATTAATTTATGCGGATGGGAAAGCCCCAGGTCCATTTCGGAAAAGGTCCAACTTTTTGTACCCGTGAAGACCTCTTACTCAAATATCATTTTATTCAACATTCTGGCTTGTAGAGACTATTTCGTCTTTTTTTTTTTACAGCGACTTCTTTCAGACTGATATCACAGAGTAACCATGGTAACAGTCTCATGTTTAGGCAAGGCCAATATCTGAATCCTACTTTTGAAATACCTCTTCTGGAGTAGCTTTCCAGGAGACCCTTTCCTGTCTTCCAATGCCATCTTAAAACATACTGGTCAAGTTACCAGGTTGTTATCCAGCTAATGTCGGAAACCCAGAACAAAATGTTATTAAGAGTCATAACTTTTGAACGCCTTATCAGACTTGCTCGTGCTTTTGGTCTTACAAGTGACGTGCAAAGGGAAGACAACTTCTACAGATTGAAAAATGAAGGAGCATTTTGTATACTTTAAAATGGCCTCCTATTGGTCAATTGTTCCCCAACTAATTTCCCAATCACGTTACTTTTATTTGTATTTGCACTGTGATTGGTCCCTGAACCCCAGGAGGCTATTTGAAATATATAAAAGCCTCCTTAAAGGTGCAATCAGTAGTTGAAACAATAACAAAGCGCCCCTATTTCTGTAAAAAGCTGAGGAATAGGGCTGGAGAAATGTAAACACTCTCAAATTCATAGACAGAGGTCTGGATGCAGGACTGACCATCCATGACATCAAAATTATAGTTTTAACCATGTTTTGAAGCTATATAGTGTTTTTTCTTTGTTTACAAATATTGGAGTAAAACAAGGGTATATTTTGATTTCTTCCCCTTGCACGTCACTAATTGACCGAGGTTGGTTGAATTACTTGAAATCCATAAAAAAAATAAAAAAAAACTGTGAGCCCAACGCGCCGTTTCTCTACAGAGAAATCTGAGAAATCAAGTCAAGAACTATGTGGGATGCTGGGCTGAAGAGAGTTGTAGTTTTCATTAAGCAAATATTCAACCTAGTTCAGCGCAGAAACGTGGTAAATAACTACAATGACCATAATCCATTGTTCTTTTTTGGGGTGGGGTTCCGGGGTCCTCCCACCCAAAACAAAATATGTATAAGTACTGAAAAGCTTGGTTCTGGAGACTTTTTGAAAGGAAAAACCTCAAATAAACCATCTAAAATATCATTTGCACCCCCAGAAATTAGCTCAATAACGTATTGGTAAAATGATTATATTATACAGGATGCAATTTAAGGTTGAGTGCTGCAGCTATCTAAAGAAACACAACAGAGACCTTCTTTCATGCATCCCTACAAAATGAACAGAGGAACTTTTGACTGAACATGAATTAGAGCCCACTAATTCATGTTCATCACAAAAGGAGGGTGCTGGAATTCTCTTTCCAGGTTCTGACAAAAACCTAGTTCTGACATAGTTTACAGCCTTTGTCAGAACACTTTATTCTTCTGGGCTTTTGGAGAAAGATTTCCAACGCCCTCCTGTAATTGAGCTCCTTGATGGGGGGGCCGTTGATGGAGAGCCGCATGCAGGCGGCTAGATGCTCTCCCTGCAGTCTGTTCCTCAAGTCTGTTTTGACCTGCAATAACAGAAAGAGTAATAAGAGAAGGGAGAGGGACAAATAGGATCTACTTTCACATTTAAATGTTCTTACTTGTTTCATTGCAGAGTCCCGCTCACATTTAACGGAAGACACTGGTATAGTCAGTGCGATTGCTGCCAGCTGGCTAAGGTATGGGTAGACTGCCCCCACTCATCAAACTGCGAGGCCAGCTTTGTCATTGCCGTCAGCTGGTCCAACCCCTGAAATACATGAAAAACTAAAAGATGTACAACATTAAAGAAGAGCCAACAGAGTGGTAGTTCAACAGGAAAAAGGCAACACTGGCCTAAAATGTTCTCTTCAAAAGATTGTCACACTCACGCCATACCTTGAATGCTCCAACTAGCACATGTTGCTTGTAAGAGGGCCACTCTTGCAGCACAGCAGCCTCTGGCGCTTGCAAGAACTGCCTGGAGAGGAGGGTCAAAGGTGTTTATCCTCTCACTAGAGAACGCAGCCTGAGGTCCCAACACACTGAAGGCCCCCAAAATCTCCAGGTGTTGGAACCTCTGGTCTAGGCTGTCCTGGAGTCCAACAAGATATGTATCCATGACCTAATTACAGCACAAAACAGAAAATAAGTGATTAATAGCTGTTTGTTTTAGTTTATCCAACACACATGATGTAACATTGGTTTCATCACAGCATTTGAAAACAAATGTTTTTACCTCCTCTCTGAACCGAGCCCAGAACTGCTCCCTGGTCTTGGTCCGAGCCCAGAACTGCTCCCTGGTCTTGGTCTTCTCCACCTGGCCTCTCCCTCTCCTCCTCCTCCTTGATGTTGAATACGCCCAGACCCATTGGGTCATAGAGGTCCTGGTGGAGTTGGCTCAGAAATAAACACATAATGCTGCACAAAAATGTTTAGCCCTTAGCCTAATTAAAGGAAATTTGACTAACCATGTGGTGTAATATATAGCCACAGCTTCAGTCTGTCAATTTCAAGCCTCTTTCGGTCCCATCCGGATTGCCGGTGGTGCACACTTGGCCTTACTCCTCTCTCCTCCTCCTCTCCTTTTATCTACTCCTCTTTCTTCTCCTTCTCTCTGCTCTCCTCTCTCCTTCCATCTCCCTTCCTGGCTCTCTCCTTTCCTCTGTTCCACTCTGCTCTCCTCTCTCCTTTTCTCCTTCCATCTCCCCTCCTGGCTCTCTCCTCTGCTCCATTCTGTCCTTCATGCATCCCTACCTCATTCCCGGGATTCTGCCTCTTCTCTGTCTAGTAAAGTAAGACATACACTTGTTATAAAAACTATATCTTAAGCTTTTAAAGAGTTAGCCAACGAAAGAAGGTTTCATTTAATTCAGGCTGATTTGACGTTAGCTAGCTAAGTTAAGGTTACCTGACACTTTTGTCCCTGCTCCCCCTTTCTCTTTCGCTGCTGTGGCTGGAAATATTTCAATAAACTCAACAACAAAAAAATAAAATCGAAGACAGATAAATGTAGCTATCTTGCTTGCACTTGATACAATTTCAAACGAACTAGCTAGCTAACTTGCTAGACTAGTAACGTTAGTTAACCATGTTTCTATCATCAACATACTTGTGGATATTGGATAGCTAATTGCCATTACAATTGTGGCAGCAATATTATAGATCTAAATGATGTTAGTAGAGTGTTTAGGTTATAGCTAGCTTTTGTAGTTAACTAGTTGGCTAGCTAACGTTAGTCAAACAAACAAGCTAACGTACCTTTCTTGCAGTTTCTCACGCAGGTGCATTCTGAAGTGATTCTAGTGAATTGTGTATCGTGCCTCAGAGCGTCTGTATCAAGCACTGGTCACTCACGCACTGGTCACTGGTGTGCTGTGTTTCTTGAGTTGCAGGCTGCCAGCCACAGCTCACAGAGCTAAATAACCTTCAGAAGAACTGTGTTGAACCCAGACAGATTATCTATTTACCAAGAAAAGCGAATGTGCTTTACAGAACTTTATTGAAACTATGTTTGGTAGAAATAGGATGTTTCTTTTGGTGGGGTGGCAATGATTCTGCCGGGGCGCAGCGCGACACTTAAATGAGCGCAGAGGAAACACTGGAGAGGAACGTACACAACACACCATCGAGCAGGACAGATACAGTTCGTAAAAGTATACCTTATCTACTTTGAACAACTAGTAAAATTATTTTGTCAGACAGCTCTGCAGCATACTTAGGCAGGCTAGCTAAATAGGATGACTAAAGACAGTACAGTACGGTGAGCACATAACGTTAGATGGCCTGACTGGCTGACTGCTACTGCCTGAGCAGAGATTAGTTGATTACTTTAAGGAATGACAAATAATAAAGTCATCAAATAAAAACAAAGTAATATACACAACTGAAATATTGTATTATTTCATAGTAATTTCCTATTATATTCAAGGAGTTTCTACTGAACCGCAGAGGAGTGAAGCAGAGCATACCACCACACATCCTCTCTAGAGACACACAACGCAGGGAGTGGAACAATGATCATTACAGCAGTGGGAGGCACACACACACCCTAACCGCAAGCATACAGCCAAACACGCACATGCACACACACACACACACACCTGGCTGGAGGCCACCACACGGCAGGCAGTGACCTCGGCTCTCTTCATCAATGTGTGGACCTGCTGTGTAAAGGTGAGTCACTGAGGCTGCCGTGACTAGGTACTGTACCACTCAGTCTACTCTCTCTCTCTGAGCTCTGCTCACACTGTACAGAGGAGCAAACTGAAAAGGAAGGAATAACTCTTCGAGGACAACAGAAGTGAACTTAAATTATTATTACTTTTTTTAAACCCACAGAATAAGCATTTTTTAAGTGAGCATTCTTTGTCCTTGAAGAGTAGCTGAATTTCCCACTATGTTTCAGTCCCACTTAGCTCATGACTGGCTCTACTGAGGAATTCACAAAGATAGAGTGAATGCTGCCACCAGCCCATAGTACTGTATGGTGCATTAGTACACTGATACAGCCTGGGTCAATGCATTCCTCAGGAGGATTGTATGTCAGCCATTCATTATATCACCCTATGAGTGACTTTATACCTCCTTAGTACTGATGAACAAAACATCTAGGCCTCCCTATAGATCTGTGTCACCTAAATAAAGGCCATTCCCAAGTGAGTATCATTTCAATAGGATTCAGGTCACTCTAGAAACTGTCCCGTCAATGTGTTCAACATTTACACCCTTAGTTCAGCCAGTCAGAAGAGAAGTTCACAGGTAAACAAAACAAGAGCTCCTAAATGTTGGACCTGATGAGCAGCCAAAATATGATGAGCAGCCAAAACATCTACTTTAAAAAGTGAAAATCGTGTCATGGAGTTAATCCTATTGGGAAAGCTCTGCATATGTACAACTCCTGCACACTTCACCTTAATGTTGCATGCTACAATAATGTATGACCTTGTTTTTACCCTGCTGAGATTCCTGTGGCATGAATGACCAGATATACAATATCCAGAAGAGGGATTAGCTGGGTCACAGAAAGTTCAGTTTTAGAAGAAAACCTGACTCTCTTTATAATCTTGTCAATCAGGACTGTATTTGTTTCTTTGATATTCATCTAAGTCCAGACCAGTAGTATTATGTCAGCTCATCTGTAACTCCTGATCTTGTTATCAATGACCTAGCTACTGAAAACGCCTATAACATAGTAATAAGACAGCAATACACGTGCAAATCAGATGTACAATACAAAACTGATTCAGGCATTTATACAAAGGAACATTTATAAAAGGAAGGAACAAATAAATACACTGACACACACGCACGAACAATTAACTATGTTGAAGGCAAGTAAATATATCACACACTACAGACAAATAAATCAATATTTGACATTATGCCAAGATCTTACCACGAGCTATTTCTTTGATGGGGCCGTGCACTTCAACCAGCAAGCGTTGTAGGGCTGACTTCATGTCATCAAATAAAACATAGGCGCATCAGACATCTTGTCCCGTGTAGCTAGAGCACCAATGTGAGACCGAGCTCCAGATTGGTAGCTAAGTGAAGTATCTAGCTAGTATCGACAGTGCTGTCAGACACTGGAATAAAAGGCAGCGAATGCGCTCTTGCCTTGTAGTTTATATTACCATATATGCTTCCCCTGGTTAATTCGTTCCCTCCCACCCGGCCACTACCCACATCAGGATCCCTCTCCAACCTCTTTCCTCAAAGAGCAAAACAATACACATTGGCTATGACATTTACACCAATCTGTCGGATGAAAGGACCACGTCATGTCTCAGCTGCCCGGTTGACAGCTCTCTCCTCCTGCGGCGTGGCTCCGAACTCTGTGGAGTTACATGTGTGACATACCCAGACACCATTCAAGGTCCCCCGGTGTATCTTGGTACTGCAATATTGTCAAACCTGCCACTCTGCTACACTTGGTTCGTAGTAAACTTTCCACGTCTTAATCGTTGTCTCGAACGAGTAGTACTTCAAAACCCAGTTGTTTTTCTAAGTAGCTAGCGAGGGCGTTCAACACAGTTCCGTGACATGCATTCTGCTCTACTCAAACACACTAATATATTTAAAGCATGTTGTAAAATGATCAAAGGGTTATACATTCCTTTATACAGGAAACTGATATCTTTGTCCACTTTGCTACGGATAATAAAATAGCAAAAATCCCAGGAAGTAGCTACGTCCACACTCCGCAGCCAAAGCTTTTCATTGTTATTTATGTACAGGGTTGCCAGGCAAGCTGAAATGTCTAAAACAATGACTGTCAAAACCTATCCAAAAGGCCTGAAAACTAGCCCCCCAAAAATGTCTAAACAGGAGAGATGTTGCCATATTTATACAATAAACCCCTTTTCCATAACTTTATCGAGCCAATTAAGAAGGAATATCGTAGTACCTTGTAATGACGTTAGAAGCCAAATTCGGTTTTCCTCAAAATAATAATTATTGCCAGCTATGACATGATGTAATAAAGGAATTTGAATATGTTGGAAGAGAAAATATAATTTGCCCTGACTAAATTCACTAGATCATTTTCCATCAATGGATGTCGATTTAACTCGTTTGACTGCTATTATTAAGCAATAAGGCGCAAGGGGGTATGGTGTATGGCCAATATACCATAGATAAGGGCTGTTCTTATGCATGATGCAATGCAGAGTGCCTGGATACAGCCGTTAGCCATGGTATATTGGCCATATACCACAAACCCGGGGGTGCCTTATTGCTATTATTAACTGGTTTCCAATGTAATTAAAACAGTAACAAATAATTTTTTTGAAATACCCCTGGTATATGGTCTGATATACCATGGCTTTCAGACAATCAGCATGCAGGGCTTGAACCAGGTTTAGGGTACTAGGGGTTAACTAGCCCCCTGGGGTAACTGCCCCCCTGTAATTCACATTAAGACCACAAGATTTCCCCAAATTATTTTCCAAACATCTTCCCTGGCTGCCACTGCTCATGCTCAATAAAACATGTCCTCTGTGTCATCACAACCTTTGGAGATATTTAAACAAAACAATTTTGTGGTAAGTTTATCTAATTTTTTGACATTTTGAAAAAGTTGTTGATATAATCCAATGAAGTTAGATCTATAATTGTTTTTTAAATATACAAGTAGGAAAGCCTTAAAATAAATAATCCACTTGTTTAGAGAGAAAAATGTATGTTGAATGTATGCTTATGTAGATATTCCATAGAAAATCGGCCGTTTCCAGCTACAATAGCCATTTACAACATTAACAATGTCAACACTGTATTTCTGATCAATTTGATGTTATTTTAATGGACCAAAAAATTGCTTTTCTTTCGAAAACAAGGACATTTCTAAGTGACCCTAAACTTTTGAACGGTAGTGTATATGAACTGAATATGCTTGTCAACAACAGCCAGTGTTTATTTTACATTTACATTTTTTTTACATTTACGTCATTTAGCAGACGCTCTTATCCAGAGCGACTTACAAATTGGTGCATTCACCTTATAGCCAGTGGGATAACCACTTTACAATATTTTTTTTTCTTCTTTTTTGGGGTGGGGTGGGGTAAGGGGGGGTTGAAGGATTACTTTATCCTATCCCAGGTATTCCTTAAAGAGGTGGGGTTTCAAGTGTCTCCGGAAGGTGGTGAGTGACTCCGCTGTCCTGGCGTCGTGAGGGAGCTTGTTCCACCATTGGGGTGCCAGAGCAGCGAACAGTTTTGACTGGGCTGAGCGGGAACTGTGCTTCCGCAGAGGTAGGGGGGCCAGCAGGCCAGAGGTCGATGAACGCAATGCCCTCGTTTGGGTGTAGGGACTGATCAGAGCCTGAAGGTACGGAGGTGCCGTTCCCCTCACAGCTCCGTAGGCAAGCACCATGGTCTTGTAGCAGATGCGAGCTTCAACTGGAAGCCAGTGGAGTGTGCGGAGGAGCGGGGTGACGTGAGAGAACTTGGGAAGGTTGAACACCAGACGGGCTGCGGCATTCTGGATGAGTTGTAGGGGTTTAATGGCACAGGCAGGGAGCCCAGCCAACAGCGAGTTGCAGTAATCCAGACGGGAGATGACAAGTGCCTGGATTAGGACCTGTGCCGCTTCCTGTGTAAGGCAGGGTCGTACTCTCCGAATGTTGTAGAGCATGATCCTACAGGATCGGGTCACCGCCTTGATGTTAGCGGAGAACGACAGGGTGTTGTCCAGGGTCACGCCAAGGCTCTTCGCACTCTGGGAGGAGGACACAACGGAGTTGTCAACCGTGATGGCGAGATCATGGAACGGGCAGTCCTTCCCCGGGAGGAAGAGCATCTCCGTCTTGCCGAGGTTCAGCTTGAGGTGGTGATCCGTCATCCACACTGATATGTCTGCCAGACATGCAGAGATGCGATTCGCCAGAAGGGGGAAAGGAGAAGATTAGTTGTGTGTCGTCTGCGTAGCAATGATAGGAGAGGCCATGTGAGGATATGACAGAGCCAAGTGACTAGGTGTATAGCGAGAATAGGAGGAGCCTAGAATTTAGCCCTGGGGGACACTAGTGTTGAGAGCATGTGGTGCAGAGACAGATTCTCGCCACGCCACTTGGTAGGAGCAACCGGTCAGGTAGGACGCAATCCAAGAGTGAGCCGCGCCGGAGATGCCCAACTCGGAGAGGGTGGAGAGGAGGATCTGATGGTTCACAGTATCAAAGGCAGCAGACAGGTCTAGAAGGACAAGAGCAGAGGAGAGAGAGTTAGCTTTAACAGTGCGGAGAGCCTCCGTGACACAGAGAAGAGCAGTCTCAGTTGAATGACCAGTCTTGAAACCTGACTGGTTTGGATCAAGAAGGTAATTCTGAGAGAGATAGCAAGAGAGTTGGCTAAAGACGGCACGCCTAATCTGACAACTGTTACCGTCAATCTAATGTGTTCTAACAACTGATCGGCAATTGCGATAGAGCTTTGATAACTTCCAGGGCTTTGATAACTTCCAATTTAATTAACTAAACATGTCCATTAATAATTGCATAATAACACATGGCAACAACAACAATAAACTGAAGGTATAAGCTATTTATTAAATTGGTTTGCCAGCTCCAGGTAGGCTACACAAGTGGCACATTGATTTGCAATGACCAGTGATATCGTCATTTCAACATATTTAATGTATCAAATGGTAGCCTACAGTAGCCGACTTTTTCCACATTTTGTTACGTTACAGCCTTATTCTACAATTGATTAAATTGTTTTCCCCCCTCATCAATCTACACACAATACCCCATAATGACAAAGCAAGAACTGGTTTTTAGAAATGTCTGCTAATTTATCAAATTTATATATCAATATCACATTTACATAAGTATTCAGACCCTTTCCTCAGTACTTTGTTGAAGCACCTTTGGCAGCGATGACTGCATCTAGTCTTCTTGGGTATGACGCTACAAGCTTGGCACACCTGTATTTGGGGAGTTTCTCCCATTCTTCTCTGCAGATCCTCTCAAGCTCTGTCAGGTTGGATGGGGAGCATTGCTGCACAGTTATTTTCAGGTCTCTCCAGAGATGTTCGATTGGGTTGAAGTCCGGACTCTGGCTGGGCCACTCAAGGACATTCAGAGACTTGTCCCGAAGCCACTCCTGTGTTGTCTTGGCTGTGTGCTTAGGGTCGTTGTCCTGTTGGAAGGTGAACCTTCGTCCCAGTCTGAGGTCCTGAGCTCTCTGGTGCAGGTTTTCATCAAGGATCTCTCTGTACTTAAAAAAAAAAAAATTTGTGTGTGTTTATTTTTTGTGTGTGTGTTTATTTAGTATATATATATATATATATATATATTATAATTTTTTAGGGGGTAGATCAGCTTTAATATTGCAGATAGATTGTAAGTCCAACAATGTAATTGTCTGCATCACTTCCAATCCCCCATATGTTTTTTTTTCTTTCTCGCAAATATATATATATATTTTTACATCACATTTACATTTTAGTCATTTAGCAGACGCTCTTATATATATATACATACATACACATACATATACATATAAATACATATACATCTCTCTGTACTTTGCTCCGTTCATCTTTCCCTCGATCCTGACTAGTCTCCCAATCCCTGCCACTGAAAAATATCCCAACAGCATGATGCTGCCACCACCATGCTTCACCGCCAGGGATGGTGCCAGGTTTCCTCCAGACGTGACGATTGGCATTCAGGCCAAAGAGTTCAATCTTGGTTTCATCAGACCAGAGAATCTTGTTTCTCATGGTCTGAGAGTCTTTAGGTGCCTTTTGGCAAACTCCAAGCGGGCTGTCATGTGCCTTTTACTGAGGAGTGGCTTCCGTCTGGCCACTCTACCATAAAGGCCTGATTGGTGGAGTGCTGCAGAGATGGTTGTCCTTCTGGAAGTTTCTTCCATCTCCACAGAAGAACTATAGAGCTCTGTCAGAGTGACCATCAGGTTCTTGGTCACCTCCCTGACCAAGGCCCTTCTCCCCAGATTGCTCAGTTTGGCTGGGCGGCCAGCTCTAGGAAGAGTCTTGGTGGTTCCAAACATCTTCCATTTAACAATGATGGAGGCCATTGTGTTCTTGGGGACCTTCAATGCTGCAGAAATTTTTTGGTACCCTTCCCCAGATCTGTGCCTCGACATAATCCTGTCTCGGAGCTGTATGGACAATTCCTTTGACCTCATGGCTTGATTTTTGCTCTGACATGCACTGTCAACTGTGGGACCTTATATAGACAGGTGTGTGCCTTTCCAAATCATGTCCAATGAATTGAATTTACCACAGGTGGACTCCAATCAAGTTGTAGAAACATCTCAAGGATGATCAATGGAAACAGGATGCACCTGAGCTCAATTTTGAGTCTCGTAGCAAAGGGGCTGAATACTTATGTAAAGAACATATTTCTGTTTTTTATTTTTAATACATTTGCAAAAAAAAAAAAAAAAAACTGTTTTCGCTTTGTCATTATGGAGTATGGTGTGTAGATTGCTGAGGATTATTATTTTTTCAATTCATTTTAGAATAAGGCTGTAACGTAACAAAATGTGGAAAAAGTCAAGGGGTCTGAGTACTTTCCGAAGGCACTGTAAATTAATAGGCTACTTGATGGCCAACAGAGGCAAATATATCATTCTCCACATTTAATGTCAGTTTCATTGAGTACTTTTCCCCATAAAAAGAACCACGCGAGGAAGTTCCATAACTTCCATTTCAAATTTCCACTCCGGCAGCCCCCGAGACCCAAGAACTGAGCAAATCTAAAACACTTCGGTTGATACCGTTCACTTTAAGCAAAGTCAACATTAGAATGCAGTTTAAACCACCTCCGAGCGAATTTATGTAATGCGCTCTAGTGCGCCCAAAGCCGTTTTCCAGTGCTTTGTCTCCATTATTTATTGATGTGCATCAGTTCTAGCGTGTTAATATGTTTCATGGAAAAAAGGTTGGAAATAGGTGTCTCCATAATAACAAACTAAACAGCCTACATGTCACGATGTGCGGTCGTGCTACTCGCGCTCCTTTCGCTCACGTGACTCAACCAGTAGCTGTAGCGCTCTCTCAACAAACCCACGCACACGCCTCCCGCCCTCCCCACCACTCACTCAGTAACAACCTTCCTCACTGCCTGACATTCAGCAGCAGGTCACAGTGAAATATACATTTTTAAGAGAAATGCGACGGGGCCGTGGTGAAACTTCGAAATAGCCCAAAATCCCGCGACCAATACATTTCCCCCCACGACATCATTTTCAGAATAGCCCAATTTACTAGAAAATAACGGACATGGCAACCCTGTATCTGTGCGACAGCCCTACGTCACCGTTAGATCATAGGTGGAACGCCACCACCTCGCGCAACCACAAACTGTTGTCTACGACCGCCATCTACCGGATTTATACCGTACGTACATGCATAAACAATTGGTTCCGTGCAATGTTGTACGGTAGACTACTAGAGGGTGCAAAAGAGACATCCTTTTTATTCTGACACGCTTGCTCACACACAAACATGACAAACAGACTGGCTCAAGAGAAATAAACCAGCCCGCTTCCAGCCTAGTGGCTCTGCTGTTAACACGGGCCAAAGTTATCCCGGAATAAGGACAGCACGCATGTGCCGTCAACCCGGATGTAGAATTTGTACGATTCTCTTCCCCCATTTTAATATTTTATTTGACATTGTTGCTAACTGTGTCAAAAATAGAACACGTAGTCATTTTATGGCACGCTTGAACCGGTCTAGACCGGGATAGACAGAAGTGTCGCGTGAACTGTCACAGCTGACAGCAGTGGTAGCCTACTGAAGCTTGGCAGTACTGTAAGCATAACAAACCTTTGTTTTGAGGCTGTAGGCTCCCATTTTGTTATTACTTTAGTTGAATGCTTCATAATTTGATTTGAATAATTTTAGCCTACAAATGATTTATTAGCTAATTCAGGTTAGGCCTAAATAATAGGGAGTAGGATAGCCTGTACTAGCAGTATTGCCTATCACTAACAGAGTTGTTTTGTTTTTGTTTCCATAGAAAATATAACTCGGAGGACCTGTCATCTGTCAAAGTGGCGTCTAGAATGGACTTCCGCGGTAGAAAATATGAGCGGGGCAGCAACTGGTCCGACCCAGAGGTGGCCGAACTTCTCCAGCTGTGGTCAGATGAGTCGGTCCAACTCGAGCTGGAAAGTTGCCTCCGAAATCAACATGTATTTAACCGAATAGCGGACGTCCTGCGGGAGAACGGCATCTATCGCACTGGCGACCAGTGCAGGGAGAAGATAAAAAAGATGAAGCTGGAATACCGCCGCATCAAGGACAACCACAGGATGATACGCGGCGGGAGGTCATGGAAGTTTTATGATGTTATGGACCGGGTCTTAACGAACCGACCGGCCATAGCCTACTCCTCATTGGGCGGTGCCGTTATAGCCCACCAGGTCCTCCAGAGCCCCCCTAGTGGGGCAGACGCATACCTCCATGGTCTGCCAGGTGGTGCCTTTGGTTCCGCTGCTTCGGGCGGGTTCTTGTTTGGTCATCCACCCAAGCCGGGGGAGCTGCTGGAGATCAAATGCGAGCATACAGAGTCCGAGGACGGATTGCTGAACTCCGATGCTGCTCCCCCAGAGCTGCTGTACCATATCGAGTCTGGAGATGAGCATGACACTGATGGAAAGTCTGCCGGGCTGGACCAAGAGGATACGGTCGAGATGGCTCGAGGAGAACGCACGACGAGCGCGCGATTCTCTCCTTCAGGTTGGCTAAAAATGCCTATTGCCCGGTATAATTTTGCATGGATATTCATTCCCTACTTTTATAAAAGTGAGGGTATTAGATGCAACTATTATCTTGTAGTCCTAACACTTGGTATGCTGTATCATTGCGCAAATCGAACTGAAATTTGTCCTTGCAAAAACACACTACATGATTACACTTTGATTTGTGCACATACACTCCTCTGCCTATGTATTTATTTGTACAGTGAAGATAAAATTAGTACATTTGGCCCTATACTCCAGCATTTTGGATTTGAGATCTAATGTTTTATATGAGGCAACAGTACAGAATGTCATCTTTTATTTGAGGGTATTTTCATACCAGTGGAGACTCCTCAGAGGAGGAAGGGGAGGACCATCCTCCTCAGTGAATAGATACAACTATACTAAATATATTCACGTCACCAAATAATTGATTAAAACACACTGTTTTTCAATGAAGGTCTACGGTAGCCTCAACAGCACTCTGTAGGGTAGCACCATGGTGTGCCCGGAGGACAGCTAGTTTCCGTCCTCCTCTGGGTACATTGACTTCAATATAAAACCTAGGATGCTCATGGTTCTAACCCCTTTCCATAGACTTACACAGTAATTATGACAACTTCCGGAGGACATCCTCCAACCTGTCAGAGCTCATGCAGCATGAACTGGTATGTTGTCCACCCTATCAAATGACAGAGAATGAATCTAGTACTGAAAGCATAAGCTACAGCTAGCTAGCACTGCAGTGCATAAACTGTGGTGAGTAGTTGACTCAGACAAATTAATTTATTCAAAAATGAAGGAGAAGCGAGAGAGGGAGAGAGAGCTAGCTATATTTTGTTGTATTTTTTTTCTCACTTTCACTTAGATAGCGAATGTAGCTAGCTACCTTAGCCTACTCAAACACCTGGCTCAAACAGAGAGGGATGCTATGTTAGCTAGCTGGCTATGGCTAGCCAACACTGGAACTCTTCCAAGTCTAGGTAAGCTTTTGGTTTTATTCATTTATTGCCACTGGGGCCCGCCGGTGTAACTGCTAAACTACTTGCTGACTGTACACTGTACTGCATTATTGAAGCGGATTTACTAACGCATTAGTTTTAGTAGCTATGTTGACTATGACGTTAATATGGTGACAACGATGTAGTGTGTATGTAGCGGTTAGCAGTTAAGATATGAAGGTTTAGCTTGGAACTTTTTATGCCTGGTCACAGATAGCTGATGTGTTGTGCACTGAAGTCCACAAGGGAAGGGAAAAGGTGAGAGGAGGAGAGCACGTAGATGCGAGAAGGAATTATATCACGAGTGATCATGCTGTTTGTATGTGGCTGCTATGAAAGGGAACTGTGTTTGCGTGTGATCAGGGGTGTATTCATTCTGCCGATTCTGTTTAAAAAACGTTTCTTAAACAAAGCAAATGGAACGAAACGGGGATAAACATACCTGAATTTGTCCAATAGAAACTCTGGTTTGCAACTGTTGGACAAATGATTACACCCTAGATCAGCTAGATGCAGGCAAGAGTGTTGAATGTGTTACTGTCTGTCACCTTGATTACTCTGATTTTTCTCTCGACCTGTGCACCTACGTTGTAAACTTTCATTCATAGGCTAGGTTGTAGCAACCTCATGATGGGTATAGGGAAAATTCGAATATCATGTAGGAGCCTAAACCTAGCGATGTTACATTGAGATGGGTGAATAGAATATGAATGACAGTGGTCTAATATGCTGTAATAGAAATAAGGCTCATGGAAAAAAAAAATCGTCCTGCATCACCTTAAATGGCACAGACTGTCACCGTTTCATACATATCTGTTTTACCGTTTAGAAGTAAAATCACTTTATGTATCTAGTCCCCCATTTGAATAATAGTTTTTTTCTTCATAAGTATTCAGACAGCTACAGCTGCCTCTGATTGGGAACCAAACCGGCCAACATAGATCTACACATAATAGATATTCACCATATAAATAAACACAACACAGAAACTACACACCCTGGCTCAACATTTAAGAGTCCCCAGAGCCAGGGCGTGACAAATACCCTCAAATAGAAGGTGACATTCTGTACTGTTGCCTCATATGAGACATTTGATCTTAAATCCAAAATGCTGTAGTATAGAGCCAAATTAAAAGTTTTAGCTTCACTGTCTAAATAAATACGTAGGGGAGTGTACGGAAGTGGATATATCATGTAGCTGGAGCGCATGATAGCTTTGAATGACAGTAAGTATGGATTTAATAAGCAAAATAAGGGTTTGTGATCTCTTATCCCTTCTTCCCTCTTCTCTCCTCTCTCTCTTTCCGTCCTCAGGTTTCAGTGATCAGAACCAGGCTGGTTCCTCAGGCACAGGGGCCTCCATTGCTGGTCCTGATGGCCGGGACACAGGGAACCAGCTTGACCCAGATGCTTCCCGACCTGCAGCCCCTGTGAGGCAGAGGAAGCGTCGGCGTGCAGGTAGAGGGGCCGGTGGGGGTGGAGGGGGTCGATGTGGGGGCCGGGGGCCCCTGGACGAGGCCCTGGTCAGCTTCCTGAGCTGGCAGCGGTCTGCAGAGGAGCGGCTCATCTCCCTGGAGGAGGCACGGCTGGAGAGGGAGGCGCAGGCAGAGGAGAGGCGGGAGCAGCAGGAGGAGAGGAGGGCGGAGCAGGAGAGACAGCATGAGCTCCGTCTGTTCAGCATGTTCACTGGGGCCCTGGCCGCTGTCAGACAGACTGCCCCTACTGCTCCACCGTTTGCTCCTACTTTCTCTACTGACTCAACTGTACCCTCTGCCACTTCTGGACACACCACTATACTTAATGCCCTATCTGCCCCAGCTACTTCGTCTGTCCCATTTGGCTGTCCTGCCCCAACTACAGAACCACCACCATCCATCCCAGCCCGTTGCCTCACTAAACCTAAGAGCATACTGGCCACACTAAGTGGTGCAGAGACCCCTGGCCACAGTGTCTACCTGTCTCGCCGTGGCAACTCCATTAGACAGCACCAGGGAGTTCTACAGGAGGGCTACACCCAGTACCACGCTGACAAATACGAGCACACTGACAACCCCAATGTGAGTCTCCAACACTGCTGCTGCTCCGCATGTTGTGAAGAGTCGTTCCAGACCTGTGTGTGGTGTCATTTCACTTTGTGGCAAATGTATCTGTAAAAAGTGCTAGACAAATAACAATTGATAGATTGATTGAAAGATAGATTGATAGATTTAGGTGTCTCTCGTCTCCAGGGCATCATCAACATGGGCACCAGTGAGAACAAGCTGTGCTATGATCTGCTTCACAAACGGGTGAGAGAGGGGGAAGAAAAAAGAGGGGAGGGAGAGCGGTTCATGTGGTTGCTCCACATTGCTAATCACTGACTTTGTCAATCAGAGTGATACATTCTTTATTCTATGGTATTGACCAGCTAGTGAGGTGTCTGTTGGAGATGTGGTTCTGTACTTACTGTAACTATATATCATCTGTAGCGCTGTGCATTACACTCCTATTGAATGTAACCGTTCTCTCTCCGTCCATAAATCAAAACCCTTTTTGTGCCACTGCCTCCCTGCCACAGATGACCCAGCCTGACATGCTTCATATCGACCCAGCCTTGCTGCAGTATCCTGACTGGAAAGGCCACCGCTTGTAAGCAATCACCTTGTATGAGGACTCCATATGTCATGTGGAAAAGGATGGCTATGGTACATGTATTCATTAGAGATAACTGAACTACAATTCAATAACATGTTTATTACACACAATAAATATGTTGAATAGAGCAGTGATAAAGATAAGGATGATGAGGATGTTAATAATGATGGTGATGGTATCCCCTCTTTAGTCTGAGAGAAGAGGTGTCCAGGTTCCTGTCCCACTACTGTGGTTCGCCCAGCCCACTGAGAGCAGACAATGTGAGTGAACTGAGCTCTCCTCAGCCCTTAGTAGTACTGTATAATGGCTCTAGTCTAGTGTATAATCCTGGCCAATAGGGAATAGGGCTGTGATTGCAGGATGAATCTATAAAGCTAGTGTCTTATTTGTGTGTGTGTGTTCAGGTTGTTGTGATGAATGGCTGTGGTTCCCTCTTCTCATCCATAGCCGCAGTGCTTTGTGACCCGGAAGGTTAGTTCAACTCAGTAGACTCAAGAAGTATGTCCAGTTGTTTCACATATGTCTCACATATTATATTTTTAAATATCATCCATCCAACTGTGTAAGAGATGGTGTTTAATTCATGGCTTTCAGTGTTTGAATGTAATTGAATATTGTGAGGTTTATCCTGACAATGTGTGTTTTAGATGCAATCCTTATTCCAACCCCATTCTATGGAGTGATCACTGAGGATGTGCATCTCTACAGCGGTGTTCGGCTCTTCCATGTTCACCTCGACTGTGAGGTAGGCCTCCTTTCTTGAAAAATAAAAGGAGAGCCGCACACTAGGAGCTCAGATGCAATCATTTAATAACCAATAACCAACGTTTCTACACTGATGAAGACAGCTTGTCTGTCGAAACGTTGGTTATTAGGTTATTAAATTATTTCATCTGAGCTCCTAGAGTGTGCGGCTCTCCTTTTCTTTTTGAAGTGTTCTTCTCCATTAGCCAGCACCTCGCCTAAACAGGTGTGCGTTTCTTTCGCCTCCAGATAGGCCTCCTTTCTTAACATAATACACCCTATACCATAATATCACCCTGTGTTGTATTGTTGTATATGTTATTTGATGGCTCATTTATCTGGACCATATATTTTCTTGTGTGCTTGTTGTTTGTGCTTTTAGCCTAGTGACAGTGGCAGTCGGCCTTTCCACCTTACTGTGGACAAACTGGAGGAAGCTATGAGGAAGGCAACTAGCGAGGTAGCCCCCCCCCCCCCCCCCCCCCCCCCCCTCCAAAACAGAATAGTTATCCATTGATAAAATGAAGACACCGGTACTAGAATGTTTCATTGGTGTAACTGTCCCTCGGTGTGGCCCTGTCTGTCAGGGGGTGACCGTGCGGGCCGTGGTCCTGGTGAACCCCCATAACCCCCTGGCTGAGGTCTACTCCCCTCAGGAGATGACTGGCTTTCTGGAGTTTGCCAAGAGGTGAGATTTCTCCTCATATCATATTACCATATTGTACAATATTTTTTCCCTCTTGCGCATATAACGCAGAGTATCATGACTGTAGTTGTGTTTTAAAGTGTAACCATAAACCAGCTCATTTGTACAACACACTGCTCCCTACTGATAGAGGCCTTTTACTGCCTGCTTGTATTGCCTTTGTAAACATCATAAAACGGTGCAATAGAAATTCATAGTAAATGATTTCTCTTTTCCTCCCTGTTCTCTCCATTCCTTCCCCCCTGCCTAAGGCATAAGTTGCATGCCATTGTAGATGAGGTGTACATGCTGACGGTGTTTGAAGACACCTTCCACAGCGTCCTCAGCATGGACAGGTATGATGCACACACACGCACACACGCACACAAACTCTCCCTATGGAATGTACATTAATAATGGTGTGCTTACAGCCTGCCGGACCCCCAGAGAACACATGTGATGTGGGGAATCAGCAAGGTAAGAGTTTAAAGTGAGTGTGTGTGTGTGTGTGTGTGTGTGCATGCGCGTGTGTGTGTGATGTGTGTGTGTGTGCATGCATATGCATGTGTCTGAATGTGTTTGTACATACATGTTGTTGTGGGGGCTATCTGGGGGTTATGTGGCCATCCTCTTAGATTGTCCCCTGTCTCCTGTGTGTTGTCCCTGTGCAGGACTTTGCGATGGCAGGAGTGCGTGTGGGCACTGTGTACTCTGATAACAGGGACTTGGTGGAAGCTCTGGATAAACTGGGGACGTTCCATGGTGTCCCTGGTCCCATACAGCACCAGATGGCAACGCTACTCCAGGACAAAGGTACGCATACACACACACACACACACACACACACACACACACACACTAGATGAGAGGAAATGTCATCCAAGTAGGGAGCTCAATCTACCTGTGTTCTACTCTGTAGATTGGATCGATGGGAAGTTTCTTCCAGAGAACAGGCTGAGAATGCAGGCAGCTCACAGGTACATGACAGGGGAGCTACAGAGCCTGGGAGTCCCCTACCTCCACCGGCCTGCAGGCTTCTACATCTGGGCTGACCTCAGGAAGGTAAGGACACTGAAACACGGTTGGGGTTACTGCATGGTGTGAAGCTGATGATTTGGTTCTTCCTGACATGGTTCCTCCTCCTCTCTCTCTCTCTCTGTCTCTCTCGGTCAGTACCTGCATGAGCCGTCATTTGCGGAGGAACTGTCCCTGTGGAGGTGTTTCCTCAGACACAAGGTGGTGCTGAGCTGTGGCCAAGCCTTCCACTGCTCCACCCCCGGCTGGTTCCGCATTGTCTTCACCGACCGACAGCAACACCTTACGCTCGGTACGTTCAGATGCTTTTCTCCTCTCATGATAAGGGGGCAGGAAAACAGATATAGGGAGACGTTGATCTTTTTTCCTCCTCGCTTTCTCTTTTCGCCCTCTTCTTTCTTCTGTCCTGTTTTCCTCTAATTCCTATCTCTTCATCTCATTCTGTGAAGTCATACAATGACATGAAAACTAAATCAAAGGGATGGGGTTATGTGGTTGTTGTAGGCATGCAGAGGATCAGGAAGGCCTTGGAGGAGATAGATGGGGCCACATCCACCCCTGACACGGGCACAACGAAAGAGGCCACAGAGGAGAAAGGGACAGAGAAGACAACACAGGGGGACACAACACACACACACAAACCTCTGACTGATAAGTCAACATCCTTGTCCAAGAACACATCATCAGAAGAGCCAGAGGAGAAGGATAATCCCACCCCTGATGCCATCCCATTGGTCAGTGAAGACTTTGTCCTGCTCGACTGCCAGACGTCCCACCCCACAGAGAGTCTGGACTCCCTGATTGGTGCCCTGAGGCAACAGATCCACACATCTGACTGGCTGGAGAAGAACACTCCGGAACTGTCTGCTGGGGAGGACCCAGAGCTGCTGGATGTGTTCAAAGACCTGCTGGACAGAGCCAGGAAGTAGAGGAGAGGAGGGGATGGAGAGGAGGGGATGGAGAGGAGGGGATGGAGAGGAGGGGAGGAGAGGAGGGGAGCGGATGGAGAGGATGGGAGGGGGAGGGTGGGAGGGGGAGGTGGAAGGAAAGGACAGGCAAGAAAGGACATCAGTCAGGATAGGCTGCAGGAAAGGAGACAAAGGTTCCCCAGTTTGTCCACATCAGGATGTCTTATTTTTGAGTTGTAATGAGAGCTGTTCTTAATTATTTCAGCCAGAAGTCAGTGTATCAGGCTGTGCTGTAATCTATGCAGTTCTGTTCATTGAATGCCAATGCTGACTCAAATGAATATACTGAGTTAAGTTTCAGTCTCTGTCAAATACATTTTGTAACTCAGTTATAACTCGTTTTCTGGTTGTGCTGTAATCCACTTAAATGATTAACCCGTGAATATGGTTATACGTTTATGATGTGGTCATCTACAGTACATTTCCTGAGCTATTAAGAGAGTTGTTTTTAATACTGTATACATATGTACAGTAAATGGTTCTGAATATTTCACCAAGTCTTAATGTTGATAAATTGGTCAACTTTCAATAAAAGCCTTATTTTTACCACTTGTGGAGAAGGACAGGATGTGGTTTTCCAGATCAATTCGAGTGAAAGCCTAAATACTGTAGACTACATTTTTTTAGTTGGTAAATCAAGGAAGTGAAACTGACATGAAATAGTTTTGAAACCCAAATGATTGAAGTATAATGTTGCCTGTTTTTGTTACTGTAGATATTCCAAGTACACAACATAATCTGTTTTAGCCTGCCTCTTGATACATAGTAATCAACCAGTAAAAGTTGCATAAGCTGTTGTTGACAGTTTGGCTCTGGGTTGTTGGGGTTTTTCCATGATGACCCTGCTCTGGCTGGGGACTAGAAAAGGAAGCTGGAGGTCTTGATTTGTGTGGGGGTACCCAGGTTTCCTTTCCTGAGCTCACACACACACACACACACACACACACACACACACACACACACACACACACACACTGTACGACCCCCTGTTCACCAACACATGGCAGCTATAATGTCATGGCTGAGCGGGAGCATGTGATTGATTGTGATCTAGTGAAAGCATCATGTTACTTACTCTTGTGGGCGAGGTGTGAAACACAAAGTGTTTGTGTGTGTTAATGTGTGTGTGTGGGGGGGGGGGGGGGGTATTTTTCCCCAAAAGATGACAACCTGTCCTTTGTTACACCCCATGCAGAGTGAGGGAACAGGGACCAAGCTTAAAAGTGTCATCACCCTTCAAAACATATAAAATACAGTAAAAAAAAGAAAAGTTGTTTGACTATCGTCCTTTCACTACCACGGTGGATATGGTAGAGGGAGACAGAGCTGCTTTCACTTTCCTAATGACATGAGCCTTTGTGTCACAGCTGTGGGAACTCAAACACTGAGTACGGGGGTTTCTACTGTAGTGGTGAGGCGGAGAGCAACACAGAGGGAAATATATATTGTGTTTTTCTGACTGTGGTACACTGACAGTGTGAGTCACTGTATCGGAGTGTTTGATGGCAATGAGCTCATTGTACAGTAGTCCATCACGCATCTGACTAGCTCCTGCTCTCCTCATGCTGGGTAGATTTATACAAAGCTTCATCACACACTCTAATCCAGCATTCAGGAGTCCACAGTTCAGACAGAGTTCAACATAACAAGATTGTCTGATCCTCTGTATCAACAAAACAAAATTAAAGGTAAGATGAAAATGTCCTATACAATCTGTCTGTTGCTAATGTCGTGTAGCTGATTTACTGTACATTGCTCTGTTGGTTTATGGCACCATTTTAATTTATCTTTTATATATCTTTATAACTTTGAACTGTTACTGATAAGGATTAACGTTTTTAAACAGATTGATACTGTAGTAGATTTACCTGTGAATGCTCCACCCTCTCTCTCACCACACCACCCCTTCTCTCCCTGCTCTCCCACTTTCTCCCTGTCTCATTCTCTTTTCTCTCAGCCCTCTCAGTCTGTCAGTATGAAGGTGTTAGAGGTGGGAGACTCAGTGAGTCAGTTCAGGTTGGCTGAGTCGTGTGTGGGGCTGGCAGGGTGTCTGTGTGTGGCCTACTCTGTTTGGACCCCTTGCTGGCTCAATGACCAGGGACTGTGGTCTATAGGCAACAACAGCACCAACACAGACAGTGATGGTGACCAGACTGGGGGCATCATCTTTAACGGTGAGTCAAGAAGCTACATTGACCGTCAGCATCAACTTTGGCTCTGTACAGCATCAAATTTGGCTCTGTTTGACTCAGAATTAGAGATGTTTATTACCCTTGTGTAAGCAGGGTGTATTAATGTCAGTGACATGTTTATACAATTTAGTTTATGATGTTACGGTAATACTAACTGTTTTTTAAAATTTATTTTACCTTTATTTTACCAGGTTATTCTCATTGAGATAGAAATCAGAGACCTGGTTGCTAATTCAAAGTGTGTGGTTGCACCTAATGGAATGCTTAAGGTAGCAGATGTACAAGGAGAGGCTTAACTGTGAGTGTTGTTGAACATTTTAGTTACACTTAAGGTTGGCTGTCTGCCTTTGGCACTGTGGAGTTTTCCCTCAGAATCCCAGTGATGTGTACAGGTGTGGACTTGCTCCTGAAGCAATCATCCACATTCTCAGAGAACAGGAGGAGAGGTAGATGGGAGGGGGATGTTAAACTTTTAGGGCTGAAGAGGGTGTACAACAGGTAATATACACATCCCAAATTTCTCCACCAGTGCTGGGCCAAAGAAAAAGCTGATGTTAAAGATAGAAAAGCTTGCATACAGTTCATGCTGCTCCCCTGCTTTATTCCTGCACCCATATACTGTATATAAACGGCAGCGAAATATGCCGTGTGGAGGCGTTTCTTCTATTGATTAACTTTTAGGGCCTCTCACAAACCTGACAGGTTTGTTAGGTTAGCTGTTTAGTGTGGTTTTTTAGGCAGTAAGGGTATCTGATTAAAGCAATTGCCTCTCACTGTTGTTCTCTGTTTAGTATGACATCAAAGAGGGACAATGTTAGAATGATAGATCAGCAGTCAATTTGACAATAAATGACATTGTGTATTGTCATTGCATTGACAATTGTATTCGTCTCCGTTCAGAATAATTATTGGGATCTTGAAGAGTTTTTCAGAAGTGACATAGCCGGTTGTTATTGCTCTCTCTTCTATGTTGGACTTGAATATAGCCTGCAGATGTAGACAGGTTTAGACATGAACTCTAGTTCACTGCTGAGAGGAAGAAGAGCTCAACGCCCACATAACTGAGAAACACTGTCCGAGGCAGAAATTATTACAAGTCACTGTAAAATCATGTGTCACTGTTTACATATTATAACCCCTCTGTGTGTGTGTGTGTGTGTGTGTGTGTGTGTGTGTGTGTGTGTGTGTGTGTGTGTATGTATGTGTGTGTGTGTGTGTGTGTGTATGTGTGTGTCTTCAGCCCTGGAGGCAGAGCAAGTGTTTGGGGTACTGTCCTTCTTCATGGCTGTGAATTCGGGGGCTCTGTGCCTCGTGTTCGCCCTCTGCTGGACATCCCAGACAGTGCGCTCCTACTCCAACACCCGTTCCCTCCTCATGTCAGGCCAGGCCCTCTACCCCACCGTCCTGCTAATCCTCACTCTGGGACCCACAGGTCAGTATGGGTCCAGGGCACAGGCCTGAAAGGAAGAAAGTGTGCATGTGTAAAGTATTGGAACAGGGGCTTTGAGTCCACATCCTGCAAGAATCTATCTATGTTGCTTTTAACGATGCAAAACATGTTTTGATCAGTGGAGGCTCCTCAGAGGAGGAAGAGGGGGACCATCCTCCTCAGTGAATTTCTTACAAATAAAAATGGTAAAACATTTAAAAAGTTATCATTTTTAGATAAAACTCTACTAAATATATTATCGTCACCAAATAATTGATGAAAACACACTGTTTTGCAATGAAGGTCTACAGTAGCCTCAACAGCACTCTGTATGGTAGCACCATGGTGTAGCCGGAGGACAGCTAGCTTCCGTTTTCCTCTTGGTACATTGACTTCAATACAAAACCTAGGAGGCTCTTGGTCCTCACCCCCTTCCATAGACTTCCGGAGGACATGCTCCAACTTATCAGAGCTCATGCAGTATAAACTGACATGTTGTCTACCCAATCAAAGGATCAGAGAATGAATCTAGTACTGAAAGCATAAGCTACAGCTAGCTAGCACTGCAGTGCATAAAATATGCTGAGTAGTTGACTCAAAGAGAGAGAAAGCCAATAGTTGAACAGTTCTGAACAAAATAATTTCTTCAAAAATGAAGGAGAAGCGCGAGAGAGAGAGAGAGAGAGAGAGAGAGAGAGAGAGAGAGAGAGAGAGAGAGAGAGAGAGAGAGAGAGAGAGAGAGAGAGAGAGAGAGAGAGAGAGAGAGAGAGAGAGAGAGAGAGAGAGAGAGAGAGAGAGAGAGATTTCGTATTTTTATTTCACTTTCAGTTTCACGTAGCTAGCGAATGCAGCTAGCTAGTTTAGCCTACTCAAAACACCCGGCTAAAACAGAGGGATGCTTTGTTAGCTTGCTGGCTATGACTATCCAACACAACACTGGTACTTTTCCAAGTCAGGGTAAGCTTTTGGTTTTATTAATTTATTTCCATCGGTGCCCGCCGGTGTAACCGCTATACTGCTTAGTGACTGTAACGTTACTGCATGATTGTAGGGGCTTTACGAACGCATTAGTTATATTAGCTATGTTGACTAGGACGTTACTTTAGCTAATAAGGTGACAACGATGTAGGCCGTGTGTAGCGGTTAGGATATGGTTTGGCTTGAAAAGGTTTTATCGCCTGGTCACATACTGCTGATGTGTTGTGCATTGAAGTCCACAAACGAAGGGAAAAGGTGAGTGAACTGTGTTTACAAGTGATCAGGGGTGTATTCATTTATTTTAATATTTTTTTTTGTTAATTTTTTTTATTTAATCTTTATTTAACCAGGTAAGCCAGTTGAGAACAAGTTCTCATTTACAACTGCGACCTGGCCAAGATAAAGCAAAGCAGTGCGATAAAAACAACAACACAGAGTTACATATGGGGTAAAAAAACATAAAGTCAAAAAATACAACAGAAAATATATATACAGTGTGTGCAAATGTAGCAAGTTATGGAGGTAAGGCAATAAATAGGCTATAGTGCAAAATAATTACAATTAGTATTAACACTGGAATGCTAGATGTGCAAGAGATTATGTGCAAATAGAGATACTGGGGTGCAAAAGAGCAAAATAAATAACAATATAGGGATGAGGTAGTTGGGTGGGCTAATTTCAGATGGGCTGTGTACAGGTGCAGTGATCGGTAAGGTGCTCTGACAACTGATGCTTAAAGTTAGTGAGGGAGATAAGAGTCTCCAGCTTCAGAGATTTTTGCAATTCATTCCAGTCATTGGCAGCAGAGAACTGGAAGGAATGGCGGCCAAAGGAGGTGTTGGCTTTGGGGATGACCAGTGAGATATACCTGCTGGAGCGCAGACTACGGGTGGGTGCTGCTATGGTGACCAATGAGCTAAGATAAGGCAGGGATTTGCCTAGCAGTGATTTATAGATGGCCTGGAGCCAGTGGGTTTGACGACGAACATGTAGTGAGGACCAGCCAACAAGAGCGTACAGGTCACAGTGGTGGGTAGTGTATGGGGCTTTGGAGACAAAACGGATGGCACTGTGATAGACTACATCCAATTTGCTGAGTAGAGTGTTGGAGGCTATTTTGTAAATGACATCGCCGAAGTCAAGGATCGGTAGGATAGTCAGTTTTACGAGGGCATGTTTGGCAGCATGAGTGAAGGAGGCTTTGTTGCGAAATAGGAAGCCGATTCTAGATTTAACTTTGGATTGGAGATTCTTTATGTGAGTCTGGAAGGAGAGTTTACAGTCTAACCAGACACCTAGGTATTTGTAGTTGTCCACATACTCTAGGTCAGACCCGTCGAGAGTAGTGATTCTAGTCGGGTGGGCGGGTGCTAGCAGCGTTCGATTGAAGAGCATGCATTTAGTTTTACTAGTGTTTAAGAGCAGTTGGAGGCTACTGAAGGAGTGTTGTATGGCATTGAAGCTCGTTTGGAGGTTTGTTAACACAGTGTCCAATGAAGGGCCAGATGTATACAAAATGGTGTCGTCTGCGTAGAGGTGGATCTGAGAGTCACCAGCAGCAAGAGCGACATCATTGATATACACGGAGAAAAGAGTCGGCCCAAGAATTGAACCCTGTGGCACCCCCATAGAGACTGCCATAGGTCCAGACAACAGGCCCTCCGATTTGACACATTGAACTCTATCTGAGAAGTAGTTGGTGAACCAGGCGAGGCAGTCATTTGAGAAACCAAGGCTATTTAGTCTGCCAATAAGAATGCGGTGGTTGAGAGAGTCGAAAGCCTTGGCCAGGTCGATGAAGACGGCTGCACAGTACTGTCTATTATCGATCGCGGTTATAATATCGTTTAGGATCTTGAGCGTGGCTGAAGTGCACCCATGACCAGCTCGGAAACCGGATTGCATAGCGGAGAAGGTACGGTGGGATTCGAAATGGTCGGTGATCTGTTTGTTAACTTGGCTTTCAAATACTTTCGAAAGGCAGGGCAGGATGGATATAGGTCTGTAACATTCCGCCGACTCTGTTGAAAAATGTTTCTTAAACGGAAGCAAACGGAACGAAACGGGGATAAATGTGTCGCTGTGTGCAGCTACGTTGTAAACGTTCATTCATAGGCTAGGTTGTAACAACCTCATGATGGGAAAATTTGATTATCACGTAGATGCCTAAACCTATCGATGTTACATTGAACTGGGTTAATGGAATATGAATGACAGTCATCCAATATGCTGTAATAGAAATAAGGCCATGCTCATACAAAAAAAATCATCCACCCTCATCATAAACGGCACTGACCGCCACTGGTTTCGATAGAAGATTTCCCATTCCTGTCACTGCTTATGTTAATCTAGTTTCCCTTCTGCTTACTCCTGCTTTATGGGGGAGGAGCTTTTGTCGAGTGTTTTCACACAGGTATGTTAGTAAAGATGGATTGCTTGTGTATTGCCTACAGTAAACACTCAGATTCCTCTGTCTAGACTCCTTCTATCTACTGATGATGACCTGACGGACTCCGCTCTTCCCTTCTCCTCCCTCTCTGTCTCTCTAGGATTCTTTTTCCTCCTCAGCTGGTCCCTCTTCACCTACCAGCACCGGGCAGAGATCAGCGATGACTTTACCTGCCTGGGCTCCTCCTTTTGGCTGGGCGCCCTGGGCTGGGCCCTGCTATTGGTTGCTCTGCCTGTGGTCTTCCTGGTGGAGCAGTGTGTGGTCCCGGACATCCTGCCAGATCTCATGAAGGCCGCTGAAGGGTGGCGGGGCGCTTCCCAGGTACCGTACGTCCAGCGCTTGTTCACCGTGAGTCACCAGCATTGTCATGAAGACCAGAGTGATGAAGACGTTGAGAGAGGGCTGAGGAGGTACATGTCTGTACCCTGAGAGGAGGAATAGAGAGGACACAGGACAGTGATGGTGTATTAGTGTAACCTTCTTCAGGTTCAGACACTGAGCTGACTGCAGAACTGGACTGGACTGAGCACACAGCTGATAGGGGTCCATGTTCACTAGGGAGAGGAGCTTCTAGTCCATGTCTGTATCAGAGATTTCTCCACTGTAGGAGAATGTTCACAGAAGCACTCTGAAAATATGTAATATTAGACAAATAAAATAAAATGTTGTTGGTCGCACACACATATTTTGCAGATGTTATCGCAGGTGCAGCGAAATACTTATGTTTCTAGCTCCGACAGTGCAGTAATACCTAACAAACCAAACCAAAACACACAAATCCAAAAAATAAAGAAATAAAGAAATAGCAGAACGAGCTATGTCAGAGTCCGGAATATATATACACTGCTCAAAAAAATAAAGGGAACACTAAAATAACACATCCTAGATCTGAATGAATGAAATAATCTTATTAAATACTTTTTTCTTTACATAGTTGAATGTGCTGACAACCAAATCACACAAAAATTATCAATGGAAATCTAATTTATCAACCCATGGAGGTCTGGATTTGGAGTCACCCTCAAAATTAAAGTGGAAAACCACACTACAGGCTGATCCAACTTTGATGTAATGTCCTTAAAACAAGTCAAAATGAGGCTCAGTAGTGTGTGTGGCCTCCACGTGCCTGTATGACCTCCCTACAACGCCTGGGCATGCTCCTGATGAGGTGGCGGATGGTCTCCTGAGGGATCTCCTCCCAGACCTGGACTAAAGCATCCGCCAACTCCTGGACAGTCTGTGGTGCAACGTGGCGTTGGTGGATGGAGCGAGACATGATGTCCCAGATGTGCTCAATTGGATTCAGGTCTGGGGAACGGGCGGGCCAGTCCATAGCATCAATGCCTTCCTCTTGCAGGAACTGCTGACACACTCCAGCCACATGAGGTCTAGCATTGTCTTGCATTAGGAGGAACCCAGGGCCAACCACACCAGCATATGGTCTCACAATGGGTCTGAGGATCTCATCTCGGTACCTAATGGCAGTCAGGCTACCTCTGGCGAGCACATGGAGGGCTGTGCGGCCCCCCAAAGAAATGCCACCCCACACCATGACTGACCCACCACCAAACCGGTCATGCTGGAGGATTTTGCAGGCAGCAGAACGTTCTCCACGGCGTCTCCAGACTCTGTCACGTCTGTCACGTGCTCAGTGTGAACCTGCTTTCATCTGTGAAGAGCACAGGGCGCCAGTGGCGAATTTGCCAATCTTAGTGTTCTCTGGCAAATGCCAAACGTCCTGCACGGTGTTGGGCTGTAAGCACAACCCCCACCTGTGGACGTCGGGCCCTCATACCACCCTCATGGAGTCTGTTTCTGACCGTTTGAGCAGACACATGCACATTTGTGGCCTGCTGGAGGTCATTTTGCAGGGCTCTGGCAGTGCTCCTCCTGCTCCTCCTTGCACAAAGGCGGAGGTAGCGGTCCTGCTGCTGGGTTGTTGCCCTCCTACGGCCTCCTCCACGTCTCCTGATGTACTGGCCTGTCTCCTGGTAGCGCCTCCATGCTCTGGACACTACGCTGACAGACACAGCAAACCTTCTTGCCACAGCTCGCATTGATGTGCCATCCTGGATGAGCTGCACTACCTGAGCCACTTGTATGGGTTGTAGACTCCGTCTCATGCTACCACTAGAGTGAAAGCACCGGCAGCATTCAAAAGTGACCAAAACATCAGCCAGGAAGCATAGGAACTGAGAAGTGGTCTGTGGTCACCACCTGCAAAACCAGTCCTTTATTGGGGGTGTCTTGCTAATTGCCTATAATTTCCACCTGTTGTCTATTCCATTTGCACAACAGCATGTGAAATGTATTGTCAATCAGTGTTGCTTCCTAAGTGGACAGTTTGATTTCACAGAAGTGTGATTGACTTGGAGTTACATTGTGTTGTTTAAGTGTTCCCTTTATTTTTTTGAGCAGTGTATATATACAGTACCAGTCAAAAGATTGGACACACCTACTTATTCAAGGGTTTTTCTTTATTTGAACAATTTTCTACATTGTCGAATACTAGTGAAGACATCAACACTTTGAAATAACACATATGGAATCATGTAGTAGCCCAAAAAGTGTTAAACAAATCTAAATATATTTTAGATTTTAGATTCTTCAAAGTAGCCACCCTTTGCCTTGATGACAGCTTTGCACACTCTTGACATTCTCTCAACCAACTTCATGAGGAATGCTTTTCCAACAGTCTTGAAAGAGTTCCCACATATGCTGAGCACTTGTTGGCTGCTTTTCCTTCACTCTGCGGTCCAACTCATCCCAAACCATCTCCATTGGGTTGAGGTCGGGTGATTGTGGAGGCCAGGCTGTGGAGGCAGCACTCCATCACTCTCCTTCTTGGTCAAATAGCCCTTCCACAGCCTGGAGTTTTTTTGGGGGGGTCATTGTCCTGTTGAAAAACAAATGATAGTCCCACTAAGCACAAACCAGATGGGATGGCGTATCGCTGCAGAATGCTGTGGTAGCCATGCTGGTTAAGTGTGCCTTGAATTCTAAATATATCACAGACAGTGTCACCAGCAAAGCACCTCCACACCATCACATCTCCTCCTCCATGCTTCACGGTGGGAACCACACATGCAGAGATCCTCCGCTCACCTACTCTGCATCTCACAGACACTGTTTTTTTTGGGGCTGCAATTTCTGAGGCTGGTAACTCTAGTGAATTTATCCTCAGCAGCAGAGGTATCTCTGGGTCTTCCTTTCCTGTGGTGGTCCTCATGAGAGCCAGTTTCATCATAGCACTTGATGGTTTTTGTGACTGCACTTGAAGAAACGTTCAAAGTTCTTGAAGTGTTCTGTATTGACTGACCTTCATGTCTTAAAGTAATGATGGACTGTAGTTTCTCTTTGCTTATTTTAGCTGTTCTTGCCATAATATGGACTTGGTCTTTTACCAAATAGGGCTATCTTCTGTATACCACCCCTACCCTGTCACAACACAACTGATTGGCTCAAACGCATTAAGAAGGAAATGGTGTGTATAGACAGTATGGACAGTATATGAATAGAAAAGGTGTGTACAGCAGTAGTTATATAGGATAAGCCTTGAATAGAATACAGTATATACATATAAAGTGGGTAAAACAGTATGTAAACATTATTAAAGTGACCAAAAGTGTCATGTGGTGAGTATGACCAAGGTTTGATGTGGAAAAAGCTATTTTTGATACAGCTTGGCAGTAGTGATATGTTCGCAAGTATTCAACATTAATATGTGGAAAGTCACACATTTTGGCTGTTCATGTGCAAAGTGGGATCACTATTTATTGAATTTAGATGAAAGTGATACATACATTTACAGTTTAACAGTTTAACTAATACCTCTAAATCCTATGTGAATGTAAATATTATCAGAAAGCTTGATACCCGTCACCACTATAAAGTGATTGATATTACAACGTTTTTGCTGTGTGACTGTGATATTATTGATATTGTACATTTTAAAAACAGATGAATAAACTGCTGTTTTTATTTACTCAGCCCTGTTAACCAGTATCTCCACCAGGCTCCAGACGTCTTCCTGTCATCACCAGAGAACAGTCCCCTGCCCTGCCAGTGCCAAGCCACTGGATATCACACTGCACTCCCACAAACAGCCATATTATTACACCCCTCTTCCCCCATGAGCAGTAGAACCATCACATCCAGCAGTACAGTTGACTCATGCCAGCCATCTACTCAGCACTGCCAAGCTACCTGTCTCTCTCACAGCCCTTCATTAGTTCTCTCAATCTTCTCTCTTCTCTTAATTCCCCAACAGGAGTGGAGAGAGTGGGCTGCCTGCCTGCCATCCTGCCATCCTGCCCCATGTTCACGTCCTGATCCTTGTTAAAGTAGGGGAGAATTAACAGGCTCTGGCTTTGTTAATTGGCCGTTAATCAGGTGTTGCTCTAATTAAAAGGCAGTTCCACCCTGTTGGCGCCTGCTAATGAGTGTGTTATTAAATCCACCAAGGATTTGGGTCTCTTTTTCAATTTATCAACAGGGTAGAGACTAATTTGTGTTGGAATGAGAGTGGAATGTCATTGAAGGTTGTCTTGCTAGATAGCGTGACCCATGCATAGGGTCAAGTGCTCCCTTACTCTCTACACAGTCCTGTGTAGCTCAGTTGGTAGAGCATGGCGTTTGCAACGCCAGGGTTGGGGGTTCGTTTCCCACAGGGGACCAGTATGAAAAAAAATGTATGCACTCACTAACTGTAAGTCGCTCTGGATAAGAGCGTCTGCTAAATGACTAAAATGTAAATGTACATAGACAACAAACATGGTGGTGTGTAGTGTTATTGCGTGTGTGTGTGTAGTGCATCCAGCTGCACTGAATGTGAGGATACTCATGTTGTGAATTTCTCCCTTGTGCTGTATTGCTCTTCAAGAGATTGGGTCTTTCCACTCTTTGACATTGTGTATACATGGAGATGTGACCCTTCCCTGGCCTCTTCATTTAAGTAGAGCACGGCCCTTCATCAGACACAGCTGTGGCTCTCTGCCTGGCTTTTTGAGACCTTTGGGCAAGGCCATGTGGTAACGGAGTCACACTCCCACTATAGAAATGAGCAGATATTTTTTATAATCAGGGCCAAATCTTAGTGCAATATATGTATTTGAAGGTATTTGTTAGTGCTTTAATGCAATATTATCAAGTAATTGTTCAAATATATCTGTCATGCAAAAACATTATTAGTGCTGGGTGATAGTCACAGCTTCCCAGAAACTAAACAAATCATCTTACTTCAAATAATGTGTATGCATTTTATGACTCCCAAATGGCTCCATGACAGATATTCAATTTTGCATCAGGATATTGTCCTAAAAATACTGATCCAGAGATAATTATATTGCAATATGCTATTTTGCACGTTTGTAACTCTGTTAATGGACATCTCTTTGGATTATTTGTATTTTCATGATGAAATATTACATGAAATGATACCAAAATATAGTCAACTAAGTACTTTATCAGATGATATGTTACATTAATGGATTATCAGTAAAAAACAGAATGTTATGTAGGTTTGCATATACACCCCCCCCCCCCCCCCCCAAATAGATGTTAATTGACTGTGACTCAATTACCAAGCACTAATTAGAGATGTTTTGCATGAAAGATATATTTGAACAATTACTTGTTAGTATTGCATTAAAGCACTAACAAATACATACATAGCATTAAGACTTGGCCCTGATTGTAAAACAAGACATGGCAGTTTTTAGAGTGGGAGTGTGACTCCTTTACTGTGTGACCTTGCCCCTCTATATAACCCATACACAGTATCACTTAACCCCTCTACTACTCACTTCCCCTACCCACTTCACCTTTCTCTCAACCCACTGAGAGATAGAGACAGAAACAGCGAGGGTAAGAGAGAAACCGAGTCTGATGGAGCGAGAGAGAGAGAGATGGAGAAAGAGAGTAATATAGAAAAAATAATAGCTTAGGATGAAGGGAAAGGGAGAGAGAGGATTGTTTAGTGTTGTTTGCCAACTTGGCCTTTTGGTGGTGCTAGTGTAACGTGTTATATTTTTGCTGTCATTTGATGAGTAATGAAATGACGGAAGATGGACTCATACGATGTGTGTGTGTGTGTGTGTGACTAAGTGCGCACACGTTTGCGTGTACCTTGATTTATTACAGACAAACCCTGACAAACCCTGATGAAGAACAATATTTCGGAATATTTATTAGGAGCCAGGATGTGGCGGTCGACTTAATAAGTCAGCTGTTATTCAGCTACGTCTCTGTCTTGGAGGACAGTAAATTATGAAATAAAGCAGGAACTCAATGCTCTCTGCAGTTGTATTTTTCGGTGGTTTCTATAATTAATCGTGAATATTTGTAACTTCTCTGACAGTTAAATGCTGTTACGTTAGAGCAGAGACACTGAGGGGAAATGTAGGAATACAAGACAGCAGGGGAGAAACAGGTGGAAATGATGAGATGGTGGAGCGAGTGAGAGTAGGGATTTGAGAAGTCAGAAGATGGTTTAACGTTTCTTCATTGTAGTCTACCAAATGTTTGAATTGTGTTGTGTCACAGACCTGTCTTGATAAAAAGCCCATCAGAATTCTTTCCCTTCCACTCTCTCTGCCTCCCCTGTCTCTCTCTTTAACTCTCTCTCGCTCTCTCTTCGCTCTAATGTAATAGTTATGGTCTCTCTATTATGGGCTCTCTGCCTTCAATTCCATTGCATTTTACATTTTAGTCATTCAATATAAATGGTCAGTCTACAGTATCTATGTGAATGGAAATATCAGAAGATGTTTGGTCTCCCAGAGAAAGGGAGGGAGAGAGTAAAAGAGAGAGAAAAAAAGAGAGAGAAAAAGGTGGACATGGACGTGAGGAGAGTAAACTCAGTGCCCTGGTGTCCAGGCTCTCCCTTCTTGCAAGGAGGACCCTGGCTTTCCGTCTCTCCTGGTGAATGTTACTGGCGTCCTGTTTCGTCCAGACCACCAAGGGGTGTCATGCACCCATTATTTTAGAGGGGGCATGAAGTACGTGAGGGTGGGGGGGGTGGGTGGTCCTGCATTTTTCAAACACCTGAAACAGCTAGAGCCATAGTCATTATGCCTAATTATATGTAAAACATTTACCTCTTTTAATTAATGATGCACATCGATTTTTTAAAGAACTTTTATGCCGTAGGAGTTTATTGCAACTGCCACACTGGTATATAGTATCATAACCCAATAATTTTTGTCAAATGCTAGTGAGGTTGGGAGATTAGGAACCTATTTAGCTGGCTTGCTAGGTGGCTGGTACTACAGAGAAACAACAAAACATTTTTGTTTTATTTATTCATCAAGAAGGAATCAATAGGCTACGTAGCTTGATCAAATTAATTTACAAACATTACCGGCAGCTAAAATCAAATGAAACGCTGTGTGTGTCATTCTGTCTCTCCTCCTCTGCTGCATGACACTAGATCACAGTTTTCAAACTCATTCTATGGAGGGCCGAGTGGCTGTGGGTTTTTGCTCCTCCCTTGTACTTGATTGATGAATTAAGGTAACTAATTAGTAAGGAACTCCTCGCACCTGGTTGTTTATGTCTTAATTGAAAGGAAAAAACTAAAACCTTTCTGTATAAGCCCAGGCATTTGTATGTGTGTGTGCATGTGTGTGTGCATGTGTATGTGTGTGTGCGTGTGTGTGTGTGTGTGTGCGTGTGTGTGTGTGTGTGTGTGTGTGTGTGTGTGTGCGTGTATGTGTGTGTTCGTGTGTGTGTGTGTGTGCGTGTGTGTGTGTGTGTGTGTGTGTGTGCGTGTGTGTGTGTGTGTGTGCGTGTGTGTGTGTGTGTGTGTGTTTGGGGAACCAGGTTTCCATCCAACCTTTTTATGTAAAGTACAAGTTGGATAAAAAAATGTCAGGCCTGATGGTAACAGCAAATTTGACGGTAAACTTTCCAAATGTCGACAAAGCAAAATATTCTAGACAAGGTGGGATCTTTTTGTGTCAGTGAAATTAATTATGCTAGAGAAAAGTCAGTGGAAATGCCTTTATGCTCAAATATTGATATAATAACCATCATATCAAAGTAAACTTGGAGTCACACAATGATATGTTGTGTGGGGCTCCCACTACTGTATTTGTATTGTATTTATTAAGGATCCCCATTAGCTGCTGCCAAGGCAGCAGCTACTCTTCCTGGGGTCCTGCAACTACGACTCGGGAAAGCATGCAGTTTACTTCGCTACAGATGAAATAAGTTATGATGAACTTCACAGGGTGGTGAAAGTGCACAATGATGAGCTTGATGTGCCTTTCAATAAATATTGAGAGTCTTATTCTGGTGACATGATGATCGATGCTTGGCTGCCATTTGACAAATAAAAATAATAATCTGCATAATATGTAGGTAGCCTGCCCTCACTGTATCTGCCTGCTGTTGGCTAGAGCGCACATGCCAAGACCAGAGTGGGCACATTCGCTATATAACACAAAAATGTTTTGGTGACAAAACCATCAGTAGAGTTGAAAATGCGATGGAAA
Source organism: Coregonus lavaretus (assembly GCF_964263955.1). NCBI lineage: Eukaryota > Metazoa > Chordata > Actinopteri > Salmoniformes > Salmonidae > Coregonus > Coregonus lavaretus. The sequence goes on from NC_139996.1 coordinate 21,563,655, forward strand.
CCCATTTCACTTGTACATGGGAATTGAACCATAAAAGTTATTTTTATGTGCAGTACGTCATCACACACAGCCTTTTATCCACAACAAGTCAATTTTATGGAAACACATCTCTGGTGGGTAATGCGCATATTGTTTTTATGCAGATTTTAGAATATTAGCATGAAAATCTCTTGCCAATTGGATGGACACCTAGCTAGTGTGTGTCTTTTTGTGTACGCCTGTGGCTCCATTCTCATCTCTCTATTCATGCCTGGCCAACTGCAGTCGCTCCCGTCCCTTATCTCCCGGTGACCAAGGAAATTAAATTACAAATATAATCACTCGATGCCAGTTTCTTTAACTGCATGCCTCTGCTTTGCATATAGAGTGTGCTTGCTTTGGGGACGCGTGGTGTGAAGTTACTCATAGGACTGTTTGAAATAATGGGCCTGGCCCTATACCTGCCGAAGTAGAGTCACACACTTTCTTTACACTGTTGTTCACATTGACAAAGCTATCTGAAGGAGAAGGTTGGGGAAAGAGCAATGTGGTGGTGAGAGAGACAGGTACAGAAATCTGGTGGCAGAAACATTTCTGCATTTACTGTTTTGTGTAGGCAAGTAATTTAGAATAGTGTAAAGAGCTGTGGTGGGAGAAGGTAAGTATATCGAAACAGACATTTCCTTGTATTAAAAAAAAGATTAGTAGAAAAAGGTGATGAGAATGATAACCTAAAGAGAAACTTTCCATTGTTCTGTATTAAAGGTATTCTCCCCTGACTATCTATCTATCTATCTATCTATCTATCTATCTATCTATCTATCTATCTATCTCTCTCTCTCTCTCTCTCTCTCTCTCTCTCTCTCTCTCTCTCTCTCTCTCTCTCTCTCTCTCTCTCTCTCTCTCTCTCTCTCTCTCTCTCTCTCTCTCTCTCTCTCTATCTATCTCTCTCAATTACTCTCTGTCTCTCTCTCTATCTCTCTCTCTCAATTACTCTCTCTCTCTCTCTCTCTCTCTCTCTCTCTCTCTCTCTCTCTCTCTCTCTCTCTCTCAATTACTCTCTCTCTCTCAATTTAAATGTCTCTCTCTCTCTCTCTCTATCTCTCTCAATTACTCTCTATCTCTCTCAATTACTCTCTATCTCTCTCAATTACTCTCTCTCTCTCTCTCTCTCTCTCTCTCGGTATCTGTCTGTCTCCTTCTCTCTTTCCCTCATTCTGCAGGGCTTTTACAGGGGGAAATTAAAATGTGTTTGTTTAGAATGATGAGTTAAACGAGAGAGGAAGGTAGAGGGGGTAAAATATGTTGATATGGAAAGCAACGGTATCAATATCTCCAAATCTACCCCATCACAAAACACTTTCTTAAGCAGGTGTGTCCACACACCTATGCCTCCTTTAGAGGAGAACCCTCATGACCAACAGGTTGGTGTGTGTGTGTGTGTGTGAGAGAGAGAGAGAGACAAGGCAAGAAGGGCCTACTATGCCATCAAAAGGAACATAAAAGTCGACATACCAATAAGGATCTGGCTAAAAATACTTGAATCAGTTATAGAACCCCATTGCCATTTATGGTTGTAAGGTCTGGGGTCCGCTCACCAACCAAGAATTCACAAAATGGGATAAACACCAAATTGAGACTCTGTATGCAGAATTCTGCAAAAATATCCTCAGTGTACAACATAAAACACCAAATAATGCATGCAGAGCAGAATTAGGCCGATACCCGCTAATTATCAAAATCCAGAAAAGAGCAGTTAAATTCTACAACCACCTAAAAGGAAGCGATTCCCAAACCTTCCATAACAAAGCCATCACCTACAGAGAAATGAACCTGAAAAAGAGCCTCCTAAGCAAGCTAGTCCTGGGGCTCTGTTCACAAACATGAACAGATCCCACAGAGACTCAGGACAGCAACATAATTAGACCCAACCAAATTATGAAAAAACTAAAAGATAATTACTTGACACATTGGAAAGAATTAACAAAAAAACAGAGCAAACTAGAATGCTATTTGGCCCTAAACAGAGAGTACACAGTGGCAGAATACCTGACCAGAGAGTACACAGTGGCAGAATACCTGACTGTGACTGACCCAAAATTAAGGAAAGCTTTGACCATGTACAGACTCAGTGAGCATAGCCTTGCGATTGAGAAAGGCCACTGAAGGCAGACCTGGCTCTCAAGAGAAGACAGGCTATGTGCACACTGCCCACAAAATGAGGTGGAAACTGAGCTGCACTTCCTAACTTCCTGTCAATTGTATGACCATATTAGAGACACATATTTCCCTCAGATTACACAGACCCACAAAGAATTAGAAAACAAATCCAATTTTGATAAACTCCCATATCTATTGGGTGAAATACCACAGTGTGCAATCACAGCAGCAATATTTGTGACCTGTTGCCACAAGAAAAGGGCAACCAGTGAAGAACAAACACCATTGTAAATACAACCTAGATTTATGTTGATTAATTTTCCCTTTTGTACTTTAACTATTTGCACATCATTACAACACTGCATATAGACATAATATGACCCTTGAAATGTCTTTATTCTTTTGTAACTTTTGTGAGTGTAATGTTTACTGTACATTTTTTATTGTTTATTTCACTTGCTTTGGCAATGTAAACATATGTTTCCCATGCCAATAAAGCCCTTATATTGAAATTGAATAGAGAGATAGAGAGGGCCAGGCTGGTAAAATAATGTCTCCCCGCTGTATTCTGTGATTCATGGTGTGTTTGCTTGCCATTTCTCTCAAACTGGACCAGCCAACCTCCAGAAGACAACAGTCTCTACCCCTCAGTGCTCTCCCCCTTCCTCTCCTCCTGCTCCTCCTCTCCACGTCTCACCCCTTTTTCTCCTCTGGTTCTGCCTGTTATTTCTCTCGCCAACTTGACCAGCCAGCCTCCAGATGACGTCAGTGTCTCCCTCTCCTCTCAGTCTCTCCCTCCCCCTCACATCATTAGGCTGTGAATTGGTTTAAAGATCAGCCACTCTAAATCAGTCCTGAATCAGCGTGTGTCACGATGCCATTGTCCCCGTCTGAGCTATGACACCATCGTCATTGAAAAGGGCACGGTCGTCCTGGCATTTCCCATAATGGATGTTTTAGTTAAAGGACAGGAAAATAATAACCAGATCTTTGTCTGGGAGCAGCGCCGTTTGTCTTCTTCCAGGAGAGTGGAGACCATACCAGGGGACTGTCAGGGATTGCGGGCCCTGGGGGGCCTGGTGGCCCTGGGGGCTGGAGCTGACAGACAACGCTGCTCTTTTCACCCTCAAACAAGCAGGATGACTGTTTTTTCTCTGTCTCTCTTCACACCTTTCTCCTGTGGTCAGCGACATGCCCATTACACTGATGGAGAGAAAGATGAGATGAAAGACAGAAAGAAAGAAAGAGAAAATATCCCCAGGTTTGGGAGGAATCGGTGCTTTCTCTGTTGGGGAAGGATGGCTACAAGTTTTCAAACACAACTGACCACCTCTGTAGAGTTCCATGATACTATTGCTAATAACCAGATAAGCGTTGAAGAGCTCCACCACATCTGTCCAGGTGTAGCAGTAGCATACAGTATTGGCGTCTTGAAAGAGACTGAGCACACTCCTGTAATTGTTTGAGGAGGTTCTTCCAGGAGACACTAGCCTGCTGGTGATGGGCTGGCTGTGTACATTTGCATGGATTTCTAAAAAAGAACTAAGAGGCGATTAAACACGAAACAAATCCTCTGAGCGAGTGTTTACGTGGCTGGGGGTCCCCCGGCGCACTGATGCCCCTCTCCTCACTCAGGGAAATCTACATTTAATTAACACAGAATTAAAGAGCATTGTTTTTTTTATTAAAGACACCAGGCTGTATTCCCCACACTACTCCGGTGTCCCTGAATCCGGCTTTAATTTGATTTGGGTTTATGGAGAGTGGATCAGAACCATCTGGAGTGTCTGCCTCTTGATCAGACCTATGGGGTACTGTCTGTAAACATACTACCAGGCTTCCAGTAGTGAAAATAGATTTAACTTCTTCTCGTATGGGACCTCCTATGTGTGCACGCACATGCTTCAAAAAATTGTATGGGCCTAATCATAGAATTACTTATCGAATCCCTATTAATTTAAAGGATCTTTGTTGTAGTAAAGATTTGTTGTTTAACTTTTTTAATGTATTACCTATTAATGTGGCATAAACACAACTAGTTATGATTTTTTTCATCTTATTGTCAAACAATCACTTCACAACGCTCCTGTAAGCCTGGCTACCTGCGCACTTTCGTCCACTAAAAAAGTATTCCCGCATCCATAGAGTGCACTGTGCACCCACTATTTGATGAATGGAAAGAGACATCTGTTACAAAAGACCCAAAATGTTATGATTGACATTCGGTGATTGTCAAATAGGCCTACAATAGTAACCTGAATTGATGCGTCCACTGCTGTCCGCGTGCGTCTCGCTCTCGGCCACTCATCTCTGCCTTGGAAAATGTTGTAGTGTATTTCCACACGTTTTCAAGTCCATTTGCTAATTTTTCATGCGACTGACATGCGCTAATGATAAATAATAGTTTAAGCCTACAGTTTTCTTGGCATCTTTGTTTTAATTATTGTGATAGGCTCATGTTTTACCGGAACGGCGTAACACTGTACCCCCACTATTTATTTAGCCTGTACTCCCTACCTAACTACCGGACCGTACCGGCTTACTTTCACCCCTGCAGGCTTCTCTTCAATAAAATAAAATCAAATGTTATTTGTCACATGCGCCGAATACAACAGGTGTAGACCTTACAGTGAAATGCTTACTTACAAGCCCTTAACCAACAATGCAGTTTTAAGAAAGAATACATTGGTATGGGATTAGTATGGGGATTCCTTTGTAATAAATACGTTATTTTAACAAATATGTTTCCTATATCATCTAGTCTCTACAGAACAGAACAATGTAAAATAACAAGATCTGCACATAATCAACATAAAGATCTTTGAGCACCAGGTAGAGGGCAATATTAATCAAATGTATTATAATATTGACAATGCTTGCACTTGAGAGAAGAACATTTGAGGACAAATGGTGAGAGCAGTGATGCTGAGTGTGTGTACTTCAGCTCTGTGTTGAAGCCCTACCACTCTCCACAGGATGACTCCAACACAGTCCCATCACACAGGGTCACGTCGCAGGACCAGCCCCAACAAGGCGTCTAGATGACATCACTCACCTCCCCTGTCCCCTCTCTGTCAGCCTGTGATTATGGAGGCTCTACCTGAGAGGGAGGGAGGGATGGAGGGAGGGAGGGAGGGAGGGAGGGAGGGAGGGAGGGAGGGAGCAAGTAATGAATCTCCATCATTCCATTAATTCACTATTAGCAAGGTCAGGGTGAAGAGAGAGGGAGACAGCGGAGAAAGATAAGGAGAGAGAAAGATAGAGAGAGAGAGGGAGAAATAGAGGGAAAGAGAGAGGAAGAGACGGATGAGGGCAGTATGAGTGGTTGGGACAGGGATCTATTCTGGCAGGTAGTGTTGATAAATGGCTGAGCATCAGGGTCCTAATGAACCAAATCATCTGGGGGAGGAGACAGACAGAGAGAGGGAGGTGACACACTTTTGCAATGGTGTGGGTGTGATGGTAAACTTGATAACCTCAGGTCAGGGTATATACAGTGCGTTCGGAAAGTATTCAGACCCCTTGACTTTTTCCACATTTTGTTACATTACAGCCTTATTCGAAAATTGATTAAATAAATAAAATAAAAACATCAATCTAGACACAATACCCCATAATGACGAAGCAAAAACTGGTTTTTGGAAATGTTTGCAAATGTATTAAAAACATAAATACCTAATTTACATAAGTATTCAGACCCTTTGCTATGAGTCTCGAAATTGCACTCAGGTGCATCCTGTTTCCATTGATCATCCTTGAGATGTTTCTACAACTTGATTGGAGTCCACCTGTGGTAAATTCAATTGACATGATTTGGAAAGACACACACCTGTCTATATAAGGTCCCACAGTTGACAGTGCATGTTAGAGCAAAAACCAAGCCACGAGGTCAAAGGAATTGTCCGTAGAATGCCGAGACAGGATCGTGTCAAGGCACAGATCTGGGGAAGGGTAATAAAAACTTTCTGCAGCATTGAAGGTCCCCAAGATTACAGTGGCCTCCATCAGTCTTAAATGGAAGAAGTTTGGAACCACCAAGGCTCTTCCTAGAGCTAGCCGCCCGGCCAAACTGAGCAATCGGGGGAGAAGTGCCTTGGTCAGGGAAGTGACCAAGAACCTGATGGTCACTCTGACATAGCTCCAGAGTTCCTCTGTGGAGATGGGAGAACCTTCCAGAAGGACAACCATCTCTGCAGCACTCCACCAATCAGACCTTTATGGTAGAGTGGCCAGACAGCAGCCACTCCTTAGTAAAAGGCACAAGACAGCCCGCTTGGAGTTTGCCAAAAGACACCTAAAGGACTCTCAGACCATGAGAAATAAGATTCTCTGGTCTGATGAAACCAAGATTGAACTCTTTGGCCTGAATGCCAAGTGTCACGTCTGGAGGAAACCTGGCACCATCCCTACGGTGAAGCATGGTGGTGGAAGCTTCATGCTGTGGGGATATTTTTCAGCGGCAGGGACTGGGAGACTAGTCAGGATCGAGGGAAAGATGAACGGAGCAAAGTACAGTGAGATCCTTGATGAAAACCTGCTCCAGAGTGCTCAGGACCTCCGACTGGGGCAAAGGTTCACCTTCCAACAGGACAACAACACTAAGCACACAGCCAAGACTACGCAGGAGTGGCTGCGGGACAAGTCTCTGAATGTCCTTGAGTGGCCCAGCCAGAATCCGGACTTGAACCCGATCGAACATCTCTGGAGAGATCTGAAAATAACTGTGTAGCGACGCTCCCCATCCAACCTGACAGAGCTTGAGAGTATCTGCAGAGAAGAATGGGAGAAACTCCCCAAATACAGTTGTGCCAAGCTTGTAGCGTCATACCTAAGAGGACTCGAAGCTGTAATATCTGCCAAAGGTGCTTCAACAAAGTACTGAGTAAAGGGTCTGAATACTTATGTAAATGTGATATTTCCGTTAAAAAAAAAACATTTCTAAAAACCTCTTTTTGCTTTGTCATTATGGGGTATTGTGTGTAGATTGATGAGCGGGAAAAAAAAAACAATTTAATCCATTTTAGAATAAGTCTGTAACGTAAAAATATGTTGAAAAAGTCAAGGGGTCTGAATACTTTCTGAATGCTCTGTAGATAGAGAGTGGTACAAACAGAGTGTGCAAGCTAAGGTAATTATAGAGTAAGAGAGAAAAAATAAACTAATGGCAGAAGCACTGAGCATTCTCTAATCATGCAGTTCAATATTCCTGAAGCTACAATATAGGCTACTTGGAAAAATATAAAACACAATGTATTCAGCCTACATCGTTGTCACCATATTAGCAAATGTCAAGTCAACATAGCTACTAGAACTAACGCATTAGTGAACCTGCTACAATCATGCAGTACAGTTAGCAAGCAGTTTAGCAGTTACACCGGCGGGCCCCGGTGGCAATAAATGAATAAAATCAAAAGCTTACCTTGACTTGGAAGAGTTCCAGTGTTGGATAGCCATAGCCATAGCCAGCTAGATAACATAGCATCCCTTTCTGTTTGGGTCGGGTGTTTCAGTAGGCTAAACTAGCTAGCTGCATTTGCTAGCTAAGTAAGTGAAAATGAAAAAAATAAGAATATAGCTAGCTCTCTCTTTTTTGGTTCTCCTTCAGTTTTTAGAATAAATTAATTTGTTCAAAACTGTTCAACTATTGTCTTTCTCTCTCTTTGAGTCAACTACTCACCACATTTTATGCACTGCAGGGCTAGCTAGCTGTAGCTTATGCTTTCAGTACTAGATTTATTCTCTGATCCTTTGATTGGGTGGACAACATGTCAGTTCATGCTGCAAGAGCTCTGATAGGATGGAGGACGTCCTCCGAAAGTTGTCATAATTACTGTGTAAGTCTATGGAATGGGGTGAGAACCACGAGCCTCCTAGGTTTTGTATTGAAGTCAATATACCCAGAGGAGGATGGAAACTAGCTGTCCTCTGGCAACACCATGGTGCTACCCTACAGAGTGCTGTTGAGGCTACTGTAGAACTTCATTGCAAAACAGTGTGTTTTAATCAATTATTCGGTGACATGAATATATTTATTAGTTTTATCTAAAAAGGATAACTTTTCACAATTTTTATTTTTATGAAATTCACTGAGGATGGCTCTCCTCTTCCTCCTCTGAGGAGCCTCCACTGGAATGTACAGTCTGTATTTAAAATTCAAAAAGCACTTGTACATTTGAATTATCTTTTTGCAGGTGCGTGGGAATAATGGGATTACTTCAAAGAAAAGAGAAACCCACACATTGCTCTTTCTCATATCACTTTTTTTATTCAAGCTTATGTGTCGGCCTCTTAGTCTTCATCAGAGCTTGTCTTTTTTTGATCATGCAGTGTGTCATAGTAAGATGGACCACTTAACCTCCAACATGTGAGAAGACGTCCACAGAGACCTTCAGCACCGTGGACAGCGACCCATGTCACGGCTCTCCTTACAGGGTCGACACAGGAAGTAATCCATCACCCTCCTCCTTTCCCAGTCCTTCTACTTGTCCCCAAATCCACATTCATAACAGTCAGCTCCATGCCAGGTGTCTGTCTCTGCCAGGTTGTATTTCCATACAAACATCAACCAGCCGTTGAGTTGATCAATAACAAGTCAATCAACAGAGGCAGAGAGATGGGCGTCTCAGGGGGTCCCCAACTGCTTGTTATTAGACAGACAGACATCTGCAGCTTTTTCTTTTTGTCTTTCTGTCTATCTGTCTGTCTGTCAGTCAGTCAGTCTTTCTGTTTGTCTCTTTGTCCATCTGTGCTTACCTATAACTATGCTGTACATAGGGTTGGGTTCAATGGTTAAATTGAGCCAGAGCTACCCAGAGCCAAGCTCCAGCACCGTATGGGTCCAAAGAGGAGTAGGATAGAAAGTTGGATAATAGTACCCTAACCCTAGAATGGTAATACATTATACTTACATGAGTAACACTAACCCTAACCCTTACCCTAATACTAACCCTAAACCTAGCTTAATGTCCACACCCCGGTTCAACCCTAACCCTAACCAGAGCTTCATGTCCACACCCTTGTTCAACTTTAACACTTATCCCTCCAAATACAGCTCCCCCACTTCCAAATTCCCAATTTGAATGCTGGGTTAGGTCTTCATAATCCATCATCGGTTCCTATACAGATATCTACATGTCCACAGATATGGTGTACTGCAGATCTTTAAACTTTTGCCTCCAATTTATTTATTTTTCAGATTTGTCTATCCTTGCCTTTTTGTGTGGCCCATTGTATCCCAGTCAACTATAATTACATAACCTAACACCCTTCTCAACACTCAAACACAACCACTATACAGAACTGTCTAAATTACACAACAAACGCCACAGTCTGTGTTCCCCCTTCCGGGTCTGTGGAACAGTGGAAGGCAGAGATGAGTAGGATAGAACAGATACCAAACGACTCCACTGCTTCTGCTGGGGCCGTTCACTGTGTGTCTAATGACTTGGCAGGCAGATACAGCACAGCGGCGAAGCAAGAGGCTCCCCAGGCGAAGAGATACCACATTCATCCTCTGGATGAATTTTAACAAGACTGATCTTGGGCAAATACTGTTTGTCTGTCTGTGTGTTTGTCTCCACAGAGATAACATATTAAATAGTGCTCTCTAATTAGTGCTCCATCTTAATGGAGACATGGAGGGAGGCGGGTTGGATACAAAATGAAAGGTATTACTTGATTGCCCCCAAAGCAAAACAGAATCAAATGAAAGATCAAGTTCACACTCCAGTGATTGTGTCATTTACAGTAAAACAGTCTGTCTTCTTGGTAAGACTGGAGCCAGCATTAATCTGATGAATTAACAAAGGTTCACTGTCCAACGGCACACTCAATATTATGTTTGCATTCTTCCCTCTGATCTTATTTAATTGAATTACTGATACAGTTGGACTGTATCACTGACTTGAGGAAGCATCCATTATTCTTAGACTATACAAGACTGTACAACAATGTAACTGCTCCTCTGTGTGAAAGTAGGGCTCTACTGGCTATATACTGTGTTCTCCATAAAAACCCTGCACTGGTAACCTTTCACCGCTCTCCCTTTCACAGTTTGGACCACCTGGTTGAGGTGAATCCACAGATGGAGGGTGGTAAAGGGGGAGGGGTGACACAGCGGAGTCCCCACCTGGTGAGGAGTGTGAGGTGTTAATCTACTGGTAGTGCGTGTGTGTGTGTGTGTTTGGGGTTAACCTCATATTGTTTTCTGATCAGCTGCCAGTGTCTCAGGTGGCAGTGTTGGGGTCTCCTACCAGGGTATAAATACCAGAGGGAGGAAGAGAGGGACAGACAGAAAGAGATCCTTCCCATGGAGTAACAATCCATAGTTGGAGACACACCAAGCCAAGAATCAGCCCAAGGCCCAGAGATAGACATAAACATACACACACACTGTGCAGGCAGTGACTCCAATTCCCCCCTGTGCCCCCATGCGGAGAGGAGCCCCAAGGGAACCGACGCCAGCTGAGACTGAAAAACAAGGTAAGAGCCCAGCTCTCTCTCTCTCTCACACACACACACACACACACACACACACACACACACACACACACACACACACACACTCACACACAAACACACACACTGGGTGACTCAGCTGTTAGACTCTGAGGAAAGTTCAGTCTGAGCGATACAGAGAGAGCTGAGAGTAAAGCAGACCTCCAAACTACCCAGGGAACACACACACTGGGTATATACACACACATTGATGGAGAGAAGGAAAATGCCACTATGGGCACGCCAATGGTGTGACATGGTAAGAATCGGATAGTTGTTTATTTTTTGGTTTAATTGATGTATTGATAGTGGAGCTACTTGAATGTATATAAATGGACATGGGTTGAAATACCATTGCAAATGTACATTGATAGTCACATGGTATTATTGTATAAGGGAGCTACAAAGTAGTTGACTATGAGAATGTGGACGTTGTTGAAGTCTTAGCCCTTCAAAATAACTACTTCAGGGTCCACTTGGAGCAGTTTCCTCTCAATTCGAGTGGCATATAAAGAATATAGGCCTATCCCTGTATAATTATTTTTCTGAAATGAAAAATTCTTTATTTTCCTGGGTGCTCTTAATGCCAGTCAGAGCCTCCTGGGGCTCCAATTCTGTCTCCAGCCTAGAAAATGACGAATAGAAGTGATTGACAGCCCTCCAGGGATAGGTGTGTCCATTTAGCAATTTTACTGTGTCCAAGGCAAGAATTGCCACAGCAGTTCCCTGAGCACCAGGATTGCGGGAAGATAGAAATAAAGTTTGTTTGGTAGTGGATCGATCCCTGAATGTCTCATGCATTTTACAGAAGATCTAAATGCCACTTATGGTATAATACAGAACTGGGTCAGATCTCAGATGTCCACCCTGTTCACGGGATTCCAGAGGACCTTGTACAAAGATTCCACCAGATTTAAATTAAACTGGTAGGACTAGGACTGTTCATCTAACTTCTCCCCTATCGCTTCTTCTCCCATCTCTCCTCTCCTCTCCTCTCCTCTCCTCTCCTCTCCTCTCCTCTCCTCTCCTCTCCTCTCCTCTCCTCTCCTCTCCTCTCCTCTCCTCTCCTCTCCTCTCCTCTCCTCTCCTCTCCTCTCCTCTCCTCTCCTCTCCTCTCCTCTCCTCCTGCAGAGCCCTTGCTGACACTATGGAGGAGGGGACCCTGGAGAAAAATGCTCCCCGGTGCTCCATGCCGGCCGAGCTCCATCACCCCTACTCCAAGTTCTCAGACTGGAAGTTCAAGCTGTTCCGGGTCAGGTCCATGGAGAGGGCCCCGCTGCCCGGGGAGACGCAGCCCGAGAGAGGGGCCTTGTCTGGGGTTGTGGCCTCTGCACCCCTGGGGGAGACGGTGGGGGATGTGGTGGGTCTCCCAGGGAGTGTGATGAAGCTGTGCCTGGGGGGTAAGAGCAAGGAGAACGTGGAGGGGCCGGGAAAGAGAGTGGACCTGAAACTCCAGGAGATGGACACACACATGAACCACCTCAGGTCAGTCGAGGAAGTGGAGTGGTTTTTAATCAGTAACAAGCTCTGAAATGTACTTTCACTCTGTTTAAAACATACTGGAAGATCAGAGAGACAAACTTTTGGTCTATGTAATATCCTAACGTTCCTGTGTGTGTGCAGGTGTCTGTGTCGTCTCTGTGGCGGGGCCCTGAGGAAAGCCAAAGGTCCAGAGCATGAGGTCCAAGGGCTTCTGGACGAGGCAAGCAGGAGTGCCCTGCGCAGGATGGGCTGCAAGGCCACCAGCTGGCCAGAGGTCATCCTCAAGGTCTTCAAAGTGGACGTGACGGGGGACATGGAGGTCGTCCACCCGTCGTTCTTCTGCCAGCGCTGCTGGACATTGGCCATGCGAGGAGGGGGCTTCTGCAGCTTCTCCAGGACCCATGTCCCTGAGTGGAGACCCCACACCACCCTCTGCCTCCTCTGCCACCCCAAGAAACCCTCACTACAGAGGAGAGGGAGGAAGAGGAGGAAACCCACTCGTGGAGCCCAACGCATGGCCAAGAGGACCAAGTGGGACCTCCAGGATAACGCTGCTACTATTGGTGAGAAGAGAGCCTGGAGAACAGTGACAGATCCTCACCAGGGACCTGGACTTAGACCCTGGGTGAGATCCAGCGTCCAGAGAGCTCAGTGGGTGAAGAGCATCACCCTCTGCCAGAAAGAGCACCTTAGTGTCAGACTGCTGTCCGAGGACCTCCCTGTGGACTTCCTGAGCTCAGTCACTTGTCAGGTGTGTGACCACCTGCTGTCTGAGCCCGTCCAGTCCCCCTGCAGACACCTCTTCTGCCGCAGCTGCATCGCTAAATACATCTGCTCTCTGGGTCCCCACTGCCCGGCTTGCACCCTGCCCTGCCGCCCTGCCGACCTTACTGCCCCAGCTAAGGGCTTCCTGGGGGTCCTGCACTCCCTGCCGCTGCTCTGCCCCAGAGAGAGCTGTGGGGAGCAGGTACGGCTGGACTCCTTCAGAACCCACTGCTTGGGTCACCAGCTAGAGGAAGATAATGGGGAACAGAGGTCACCAGAGAAGAGCCTGGACAACTTCCTGCCTGTCAACAAAGGGGGGAGGCCCCGACAGCATCTCTTGTCACTGACGAGGCGTGCCCAGAAGCACCGGCTGAGGGACCTGAAGACCCAGGTGAAGGTGTTTGCAGAGAAGGAAGAAGGTGGAGACACCAAGTCGGTGTGCCTGACCCTGTTCCTGCTAGCTCTGAGGGCAGGAAATGAACACCGGCAGGCAGACGAACTGGAGGCCATGATGCAAGGTAGGAGTCTGGACATTCAGGAGCTCACACATAGAACAAACATGATCTAACGTAATCACAGGCCTTGAGCCACTTATTGTTGAGATTCGAGTATTGTATATGTTCAAAGATGCAGTTCACATAAACATTGACAACTACCCACTGTGTGGGATATTTGTAAATGGGAAATCTTGTTACACACTCTGTCCTCTCGTTCCTCTCCCTCGCTCTCCCTCTCACACCCCTTTTCTCTCTCTCTCTCTCTGTCGGTCTCTCTCTTTCTCTCACCCCTCCTCTCTGTCTCAACCCCCCTCCCCTCTCACCCCCTCTCTCTTTCTCTCCCCCCTCTCTCTTTCTCTCCCCTTTTCACACTCTCTCTAATGCACAATAACAACTCTTGTCAACAACATCAGCACCACTTGTATCTGCAAATTATACAGGCAGCACCGTACTCCACTCTGGGGAATAGCGGCCAGCTGGTGTCTGTTTTCATCTGCAGCCAATACATCAGTTTATGGCAGCTTCACTGATTCACCCTGCTGTCCTCTGCATAACATTCATAATGACAGCAAATGCAGGGGTGCAATTAAGAGATATTCCATACTGAAATTATCATCAGAGTGCTAGAATTAACTAGTGACTGAGGTCGATGACACCTCTCTCATTCATAAACAAGTCTTGGTACTCATAATACATAATATCTGCCTTTATTTCTCTCCATCTCTCTCTCTGGCTCCAGGCAGGGGCTTTGGCCTGCATCCTGCTGTGTGTCTGGCCATCCGGGTCAACACGTTCCTGAGCTGCAGCCAGTACCACAAGATGTACCGCACCGTCAAAGCCACCAGTGGGCGCCAGATCTTCCAGCCCTTGCACACCTTACGTGCTGCAGAGAAGGAGCTCCTCCCAGGCTACCACCCCTTCGAGTGGCAGCCGGCCCTCAAGAGTGTGTCCACATCCTGCCATGTGGGGATCATTGACGGGCTATCAGGGTGGGTCGCTTCGGTGGATGACTCCCCAGCAGACACAGTCACGCGTCGGTTCCGCTACGACGTAGCCCTGGTGTCGGCCTTGAAGGACCTGGAGGAAGACATCATGGAGGGGCTGAGAGAGCGAGGCCTGGAGGACAGCGCTTGCACCTCGGGCTTCAGCGTCATGATCAAGGAGTCCTGCGATGGCATGGGGGACGTCAGTGAGAAGCATGGTGGAGGGCCGGCCATCCCGGAAAAGGCTGTGCGTTTCTCCTTCACCATCATGTCCATCTCTATTCAAGCTGAGGGAGAAGATGAGGCGATCACCATTTTCCGGGAGCCCAAGCCCAACTCAGAGATGTCCTGCAAGCCGCTCTGCCTGATGTTTGTGGATGAGTCGGACCACGAGACGCTCACAGGCGTCCTGGGGCCTGTGGTGGCCGAAAGGAACGCTATGAAGCACAGCCGTCTCATCCTGTTTGTGGGCGGCCTTTCTCGCTCCTTCCGCTTCCACTTCCGGGGCACGGGCTACGACGAGAAGATGGTGCGAGAGATGGAGGGTTTGGAGGCCTCTGGCTCCACCTACATCTGCACGCTGTGCGACTCTACTCGGGCAGAGGCCTCCCACAACATGACTCTCCACTCTGTCACCCGCAGCCACGATGAGAACCTGGAGCGTTACGAACTTTGGAGGACCAACCCTTATTCTGAATCAGCTGAGGAGCTGCGAGACCGAGTCAAAGGCGTCTCTGCCAAGCCCTTCATGGAGACCCAGCCCACACTGGACGCCCTGCACTGTGATATCGGCAACGCCACCGAGTTCTACAAGATTTTCCAGGATGAGATAGGGGAGGTCTATCACAAGGCCAACCCCAGCCGGGAGCAGCGTCGGAGCTGGCGAGCAGCCCTGGACAAACAGCTGAGGAAGAAGATGAAGCTGAAGCCTGTGATGAGAATGAATGGGAACTATGCACGGAAGCTGATGACCCGGGAGGCAGTGGAGGCAGTGTGTGAGCTGGTGCACTCAGAGGAGCGTCAGGAAGCCCTGAGGGAGCTGATGGGGCTCTACCTCCAGATGAAGCCTGTGTGGCGCTCCACCTGCCCGGCCAAGGAGTGCCCAGACCAGCTCTGCCGGTATAGCTACAACTCCCAGCGCTTCGCAGAGCTGCTCTCCACCGTCTTCAAGTACAGGTATGACGGCAAGATCACCAACTACCTGCACAAGACCTTGGCCCACGTGCCAGAGATCGTGGAGAGGGATGGCTCCATCGGGGCCTGGGCCAGCGAGGGGAATGAGTCTGGGAACAAGCTGTTCAGACGGTTCAGGAAGATGAATGCCCGCCAGTCCAAGACCTTTGAGCTGGAGGATGTGCTGAAGCACCACTGGCTCTACACATCCAAGTACCTGCAGAAGTTCATGGAAGCTCACAAGAACTCTGCCAAAGCCCTGCAGGCCACCATTGACACTATGGAGAGTCAGGAGACACAGGAGGATGCTGACATGTCACTGGATGTCCCAGACTTTTGAAAATATTGTTTTAATTTGACATTTCTTTGGAACTTTATGGATTACAGGAATGATATGTTTTAGCTGGAGCATGTCTAATTATAATCTGTCTGTACTGTACTGTTCTGCAGGGGCGGACCAAAAATCGGTCCTGGCATTTCTAACATATTGGCGCAGTTTTGTCCTTGAGGCCCCCACACCGGCACATTTTTTTCCTCTAGTCCCCCACACTGACAATTTTTTTCCCTTGAGGCCCCCATTATTAGCCAGATAATTATCATTTTGTGCAAAAAAATCAAAGTTAGACATGCCCACTAGGCTAAAAATGGACCAGCTCATGTAGCATTTGCCCGAAAAGCCAGATGGCCAGTGTGACCCTGCTGTTCTGTTTCAAATGTAATATTTACTCTACAATATGAACTATGTATTAGTAGTGATGTAAGAGTAAGATACTTTATTCTGTAAAGACATTATTATTATTTGTTATAATCCAAAAAAGGTGGCACTTATTTCTTTAATTCATTATTTACTTTGAGGACATTTGAAAATGCTTTCTACCTTAAATTTAATTTCCGTACATAATTCCCAAAATCCCTTTAATTTTATATTAATATTTTATATTAGTTCATTAGTTCATAATGATTTGATGATTTGATAGTTGGTGTTTTATCTCTGGGTGCCTGTGAAATATGGGACAGTTTATTGTATTGCATGGGTTATGACACATCCATGAATTTATCCAGTGATGTTATTTATGGGAGAAAATGAAAGCACTGTAAGTCATGGAGGGGAAATTGTGTTAAAGGAGCTCACATTTATGATCAGTGTATTAGTTTATCTCCAGTGCTGGAACAAAATGGAATCATAGAGACTCAAATTGTCCTTGTTTCAGGGCTGCCTTCTAAAAAATATTGCTTTAGAGCATTATATTCGGGTCCCCGAAGTCCAAAATGGGGGCCTGGGTGACTTTGAAACCATCTTTATCTGTTTTAGCGTTTGCACAGTGAAGGAGAAATAATACCATTCTACCTCTTCTCATAAAATAAAATATAAACTGACCTTTTTGTTGATCGCATGAAAATGCAGTAGGGTCCATTACTAGGCCTAACACCTTTATGCTTGCCTCAAGAAGTATTTAGATTCTCTTTATTGAATCCTCACACGCCCTGGCTCTATGTCTCTTCTGGGGCGCAGAACAGCCATCTGCTTTAAGAGGAAACTAAGGGAAGCAAGTGAGCCTTGAGGGGAACTGAATTGATTTGATCGTTTATTTGTTTGATTGATTGGTGTTATTGTTTATCTCTGCCGTCACCGTTGTGACAGGCAATTTTTTATATTTGACACATTACATGTTCTTGTTCTATTTTACTGTCATGACTTTAACCTGATGATGTACATATTTTCATAATGTCTAATATTTTGTTTAAACAGCAGTTACAGTCACAGAATAACATCACGTTTTACACGACGGTATGTTAAATATTATTATTAAATTGCATTTGCTACATGAAGGATGATGGATATGGTTTGTGTGAATCTCATATCAGCAGTGTATTCAATCTGCTGGTTTGTCATGTTTCAAGCGTACATTTAAACTCAGGAAAATAACAACTGTTGCCAAAAACACTCACTCATTTTTTTGTATGCCTGTTGCACATTTGTTCACTGTTCATTTGTTTAATGTGTTTGTGTTTGTTCATTTGATTTGGTGGTTTTATTGGCCTTTTTTATAGTTTGATGATTACTGAATGAATTGTTCATACCTCTCTACAATACTGTTAATGTACTGAAAATGTAGCAAAGAATTTATCACACTATTAAACTTTCCTGTATTCCAAATATTTTTTGATTCTGCCATTGATAATGGAGCTTATGTGTTTGGTTTATGTTATTACACCTGTGTGAACTGGTCAATGTTTATTTTTTTATTTTTATCATAACAGATTTTGTGAATGGCCACAGAAACATTCAACCACAGAAAATACATTATATTCTATAGGTTTACATACAATTGTGCCAGTCCAGACAGTATTAGCCTACCTTCCAAAGTCAATTCGGTTTGACAAAACTCTAATTTGACTTATTCATTTAATGTTCTAAAAGCATCCTCTGATAACGACTGCCAAAAACAAGGGTGAACACAACAAGCCTCAAAGCCACTATGTGTAATATGTAGGGTAAAAAATTGCGCAAATAGACTCTGGCTTTAATTTCAATTTTTATTCAATTGAGTTTCTTACATTTTTTTTTGCGAAACTTTAGTTTAGTTTATTACATACAATATTGAGCACTGTAAGGAATCAAAAAACAAGCGCTGGAAATGTAGCACAACTACAAAAAAACAAGTTCAATCTGAGTTTACATATTCAAAAGTTTGAGCACAGTATTACTCTTTTTAGAGCATTTTATTATTGACAAACATAACCTCAAACAGTAAATTGCTGCAATGGCACATTAAACAATGATATGGCATGTGGACCACATAATTAGAATGACATATTATGAATCAGTTGATCAATGAGTAAGTGTAATTCAACTACATGGTCAGACATCACTCAAACAGCCTCCTGAAGAAGCGCTTCTTGGCAGGGGTAATCTTCGGCATCATTGGGCCCTTCCTGTGCTGGAGCTTCATGGGGCTCCTCTTCAGGGGCAGCACCTGGCGTGGTGGGGTCATCTCCTGGCGGGGCAGGCCCCCGTGGTCCAGGCAGAAGTACTTGCCGTTTCCCTGCGAGAGCCTCACCAGCAGGCTCTCAGTCAGCTCCATACACTGGGCATGGACCCAGTGGCCTCCCTCCCCTTTGGAGCAGTAGATCATGGCTGGCCGCAGCAGCTCTGTGGAGTAGTAGGGCTCCCAGGTGTTGGGGTCCACCTGGCAGCCCAGGCAACATTTGACCCAATAGCCTGTCTGGGACTCGTCCTCCTCATCCTCTTCATTGTACGTATCCCCCTCTCCCTCACTGCTGTCCTCCAGCTCGTGGGGCTCGCGGCCGAAGTACAGCTCCTCAGAGTCCTCCAGAGGGGCGGAGTCCTCGAAGTCTGTGGACTCCTGGCTGCAGCCCTGGTTCCCGTCTTCACCCTCTCCCTCCCCCTCCTTTTGGAAGCACACCTGGTAGAAGTAATGTGCATCGGGCGGGGCTGGCCTGCCCTCAGAGGGGACCCCGATCAGAGCGCTCCCTCCACCCAAGCTGCCTCCGAACCAGGTGTGGCTGTGGCTGATTTCCACGGTCCACTGAGGGGCCTCTCTGGGCTCGATGCGGATCCCAGAGTCATCCAGCACCACACTGCTGCACTCCATCCTCTTTTGGGTCTCTGACTGATACCCACCCAGGACAATGTACTCATGGGAGGGCCCCACACGAGTGGCAATAGCACTGGTGATGGACAGGCCAATGTCCAGGTGCTCACAGGAGAGCAGAGGGCTGCCCTGCAGGAGCTCCACACGCAGGCGGAACACACGAGGAGGACGGGAGTCAGACGGCAGAGTGTGGCCACCAAGGAAGTAGACACAGTCGTCTCTGGCCAAAGCCAGGTGGAAGGACTGGCCGTCAGTGAGCTCAGGTAAGGTGTGGGCGGAGCAGCAGCCAAACTCCAGGTCGATGATGAACACCTGAGGAGGGCAGTCCACAACACTGTTCCAGTTCTCTGTGCTCCGCTCCCCGGCCGGCATGTAGGATCTGCCCCCAAACACAACGCAGGCCCTCTTCCCCAGATTGTGCACCATGCTGAGGGTGTGGCCGTATCGGGGCCCTGGCTGCTCTCCCACCAACTCTCTCTCCTGACAGCGCAGCGTCACTTTGCGGTTGCAGCCACGGCTGTCCAGGGTCAGCAGGTAGAGGCTGGAGGAGATCTCATTGTTTGGGGTACGGCCTCCATGGATGAGGTAGCCCTCTGGGTGTCCATCATGGGGCTCAAGGCGGGTCACGGCGGGACAACGCAGAGGGGGAAGGTAGCAGGAATCATTGGAGAAGGAGATGGGGCGCAGTTTGAGCTCCCCACGCTTTAGGCGTACCCCGAAGACCCCTGTCGGACAGGAGCGCTTGGGCCAGCCTTTCTGGCCGAACAGAAATATGTCACCGTCCAGCTGTAGCAGGGAGCAGCCAGGCTGCAGGAGGCTGCCACAGTTCACTGCAGTCAGTGGTTGCAGGGACATGCTACTGCAGGTGGCTGTGGAAAAACAACAACAAAAATGTGTCTGAGTCAGCTGCTGCTTGTTTTGAACTGAAGGCTTTTAAACCTGGGTTGTCTGACTCATTCTAATTCTATGGTCTGATTATCAATGACAGAACCGTGAGTCTTAAAAGGACAAGGCCATTTTACAATGTTTGAACAAGTAGGATTCAAATGTTTTATTTTCAGTCCAATGTATTAATTATTGTTTATTTAGGAACTATTTATTCCAAATTCGTTTATGACCTGCAGAAAATACTGTCAGACAAATTTACCCATGTGTAGTTTTTAATCGATTTCTTTTCATGTCATTAAATAGCCAAAAGACTCATTTCCCAACATTCATTGCTCAAAGCGGATCCGAGCGAAGGTAACGTAAACCAACGCTCTGTTATCAACCTTTTACTCGTATTATAGCTAGCACATTTTCCTTAACACGAGTTAGCTAGCCATTTTGGTAAACAATAAATAATCATAATACTATGATACAAGTGTTAGCTTCGATTGTATTAGCATATGTGGTAGCCTGCTGTGGTCGCCTGCTGTGGTCATGTTTGGCTGGCTAAGCTTAGTTGGAAGGAAGATAGCCAACTAACGTTAGCTAGCTAGCCTCTGCAATATTCTCTGATGTGATGTGCAGAGATATAGCCAAAGATGGTTTAGATTAGAAACTGTGATTTTTGATTAACAGTACGATAAACACCGCAAACCATCTAGCTAGCGTTCTGCTACATTTAATCACGTGAGGTCCCATTGCGATGTCCTGCTCAATTAGACAGTAATAACGGCTATGCTACTTAGCTAACGTTTTCTGTCTTTATGCCAAAGATAATTTAGGACAAACTAGCTAGCTAACTTTACTACAATCCTTGCTATATATAATATATAGCTAGCTAGCTATATGATTAAAACTCCAATGTGACAATGAATGTCTAAGAAATGTAGCTAGCTAGCTATAGACCATGTCTAGACATTCTTGTCACATTGGAGTTATAATCATAGCTAATATCAGTGTCAAATCTCCCATTGAAAGCAGCATTTCAGCATTGCTTACCTCCTGCTCAGGTAGCTACTGTCTGAACGTCTCGAAGAACAATGTTGTGGAATGTTGTAATAAGTTAGGCTAGTCTTTGTGTAGCTTTAGTACTAAGCTGTGTAGACAGACAGTGGTTGACAGAGTTTGTGAAGCTCGATTGACTCAGATGAGTTTCAGATCTTGAGGTTAACTGTCTGTGACCGCTTTTGACAGGCAGGTGTGCTCCCTCTACACTGCAATAACACTGAGCTGGTAGTACAATCACAGTTCATGTAATAACATTTAAACAATGATCTTGTTAAATTATTTTAGAACGTTAATTTGAATCATAGGTTGTGTACAGTAGAGTTTGTTTCTCTGCAAAGAAGAATGTTTTTGTGCTTTAGTGTTGTCATTGCTCTTGTGATTGAACCTTGAAGAAGCAAAGGTAGCTTACAGTTTGAAGGCAATCTGTTTGGAATTAATGGAAATGCCAGCCCTTTATACTGTTGCAAATGTAGTGCACCAATCCTTCCAGCCACTCTCTTCAACTCATCCTCTCTGTTCCATCACATTCTTCTACTGTGGACTCCTCACAGTGAGCGTGTAAAAGCTGGCTTTGTTACGCTGAGTACAGCCACGTTATTGTTGTCAGACTACTTTCACATCTAAGGGAAGGTGGCCATTAGCTCTCTGTCTCTCTCCCTGTGTGTGTGTGTGTCATTACAGCTGTGGAACATTCAGGGGGCCTCATTGTATGTATCCCTTTTTTTTTTTAGCTGGAGAGCCATCATTATCCCCTCTGTGAACAGTTTGGCATTTTCCACACCTCAGTTAAGTGGCATGTGTGTAGTACCATTCTCAGTCAGTGGGACTGTGATTCATGTCCTCACACAGTACACTGAACCTGATGCATGACTTACATTATACTGTGTTGAAGAAGAGGAAGGGAAGAGAAGAGCACAGCTTTATTTCCATTTAATTTATAGTTCTACTCAAGCTTGAATTCCTTTTCTATTATGCCTAACCACTTCTTGTGTAGTCTACTGGAGGAGAGACACACAGACACACACACACACACACACACACACACACACACACACAGTGAGCTTGAAGCAGATGTCTGACATTAGCATAATGTTTTTGTGTTTTTGGAGGGGCTGTGAGAAGGCTTAGGGAGTGTACAAAACAAAGGCTGCAACCACGATTGCCTGGAAGAACGTTAGAACTCAAAAACAAACAAGCAGCGGTGCACCTGTGTCTCTTTGAGCTGTTGCTTAGAGAGGGGGGGAATAACGCATTCCTCCCCTCCCCATTCCTAACAGCTGAATAGGTACTGTGGAAATGTTTTTTCTATGAGTTAAGATAATACACCTCCAAATCAGCACTGAATAACATACCTGCTCAATCAGTCAGTTCCTTAAGGCACCAACACAGTTCTGGTGAAGGTCTGCTTTATGTTGCAGCTGGGTCGGTGCAGTTGCGTGTGTGACAGGCTCAGCAGTGAGCCATGGAGATGGACCCCAGGCCATGCAGGGATTTGCAGAGTATAATTGATAGAACAGAGTAATTTGAAAGTGCTGTAGCACCTGTTTCTGCCCCCGATATAATGTTTCAATACCTGACGAGTCCTTCCCTGCAAGATTCCGGTTTTGGCTAATGGGCGCAGTGACAGTTGTGATGTTCTGACGATCATACTTGCTGCAGTGTTTATCACTGTTTAATGCGATGCTAATGGTTCCCCCTGTAGTGATTGGGATTGAGCAGAGTGTCGGCAGCAGGGTAATTCAGGGTAATTCCACCTGGGCCTAGCTAATATGGCCGCTGTGCTACTGTACTTAACATCTCTCTCGCTCCCCCATTATCCTTTCTCCCCCAGGTGAGCTGTACCCAGGGGTTGCCAGTGTACCAGGCCAACCAGGTGTGTTGGGTGGCAGGATGCCTGGGGTGGAGAGTGGCTCAGGTGGTCTGGCTGATGACCAGGTGGTCCTGGAGGCCCTGTAGTGTTTCTGCAGCTCCTCAGAACAGACCTACGACCAGTTCCTGTCCTCCTTCACACACGGACTGACTCCAGGTCAGTCTCACAGGCAGTTCACACACCTAATTTGAATTGCAAATTGCCCATTGTTTTCCATAAGGATTTTTTGCAATTCAATTGAAAACGGAATTGACCCCAAGCCTGGTCTCAAAGGCCTGCAGGTTGTGACTTTAGAACATGAAGAGCTGATACCTTACAGGCATATATTAAATTGATACAAAGATAGCTGTATTTTCTCTTCTGACCTTCCCCTCACAGGGAGTGCTGGGAGTGGACACACGACTCTGCCCTCCGGACCCAGTCGTCTCTCTAGGGAGATGGAGAGATCAGGGGAGAGGTGGAGGAATGGAGAAGAGGATGTGGCGGAAGAGAGGAGAGGACAGCAGAGTGTCTGCGTCCTGCCTGCTGATCAGGAGGAGGTCAGTGACTCCTGGATCTGTCTGTCTGTCCTACAGGCTTGACTGACTCAAGGCTTACAGCTAAACCCACCCCTCCAGGCTTCAATCACTCTGAAGGCTGACTTTATTACCTCCTCCCCTCCACTCTCCTTCACTTGTCTCAGCCCTTTACTCTCTCTTGTTCTCGTTCTCTTGCTCTTTCTCGTTCTCTTTCTCTTTCTCTCATTCTCTCTCTCTTTGCAAACCTGCAGTCCTACCTTATGACAAAACAAACAAACCATCTGGAGGACTTTGTAGGGGTGTGGGGCATCGGGGGGGGGGGGGGGGGGGGCTTGGTTCTAACTTTCTAGGTCCTTTAAATTAAGTAAAGTTTGTGATTTTAATGATGTAACTATTGGGCCAATAAAGGTATTTAAAAAAAATAAAATAAAATGTATCTCTCTCTCTTTTTCTCTCTGTCGGTCTCCCTTGGTTTATTTCTGTTCCCTCCATCTATTTCAGTGTTTTCCCATTTTCCTAAACCAAATTAGTGGATTGTTTCAGGAGCAGGAAGGTTTACTTCAGATGTGTACATTGGAGCATGAACAGTGCTTAGGACCTCAGGCTATGCCAGCTATTGATTTAACCATGATTCTGATTAAAAGTTCTCTCTGCTGTAATCAATACTACACATCAGGAAGTTACACACTGAAACTGAAACTCTGGGATAGGATCCCATATTTGGTTTACAATTAATTCCACTGGTGATTATTTGGAAGAGTTGAGTGAGCACCAGATCATATAGCATCTGTAGGACTCTTAGAGGCACTCAGCGGTCCAAACACATTCCTATATGTAACTATGT
The DNA here is from genome assembly GCF_964263955.1 of Coregonus lavaretus. Lineage (NCBI taxonomy): Eukaryota > Metazoa > Chordata > Actinopteri > Salmoniformes > Salmonidae > Coregonus > Coregonus lavaretus. The sequence continues at coordinate 21,587,974 of NC_139996.1, forward strand.
AACAACTGGAGCCATAGAGCAACAGGAGTAGAATGGCCAGGACCCCACAGAGCTGTTAGTGTGTGATGAGATCATAATGACAGTCATACTGCTTGAGCAAAAAGCACAGTGCAGTGGTCATATACAGTATGAGTATCTGGCAGTGAGTATCTCTTTGTGACTGTGGTTTGGTTGCAGATGGAGCTGGGTGCTGGAGTGACTGTGGGCAGCTGTGGAAATGGAGACTGTCGTCCACCAGGCAGAACTCTCAAGGTTGATATTGTGGACTAAAGTCATGTTATTGTAATATCCCAACTGTATTTTAAATATGGGAATAGAATGTAAGATAGTGCATATTCTTTGAAAAATTGCTTGCAATTTGGTATGTATTATTTATTTTTTATCGCTGACACAGGTCACACACATGGACTCATGATGGTCACATATTATAAACGGCTATATACTTTGTCTCAACTATCGATCAAAATACAGCTTTATAACTTGTTTAGTACAGTAGTATACACAACATGAAAAGTAATAATCACTTTCTCTTGTTTTTTTATTTGAGAATTGTTGATTGAAGAGTAACTCTCCATTGTTCTCTGTGTATAGCTGGATAACTACCTGGATTTTGGGGACTTCAGTGAGGAGGAAGGAGATGTAACTGCTGACCCAGGTACAGCGTCTGGTTCTCTAGAACTGATTTCAGATCAGTGCATTGTAGAAGGTGGAAAATAACTTTCTTGGCACTGTATAATGGCATTCTTGTTTTCAAAAACTAAAACTGTTTAATTTCTTCTAAAGTCATCTAAGAGTGTGCATGGATCATCATTAACATTAATTTATCCTAATCTTTCCTGATTACGGTAGAATTAGAAAGTTAGCGGCTTGCCATGCAGTATTGATATGAGCCTTTGAGCCCACAATGCTATTTCACGGAGAATGGTTCCATTAATCGAAGCTTCTTTGACAGTAAATTACAGCGCTCCAGAGTTCTTACATTCTTTTCTCAAAGAAAGGAAAATCTCCAGTGAAAGTAGAATATATTCTTAATAATCCATGTAAAGAAGGAAACATGAAGCAGTTTGCCAGTAAGCCTCAGAAGACATTTAAGAGTTCACCTTGTAATAGGATTTAGTTAATGTCATGTGCATATTATTTCTGTAATAAGGCTAGTCATGCCATTCGTTTGAAATACATTACCATCTATTACGCATTTTCAATACATGCAAATTGTGGCCCGACCCTATAATTAGTGTTAAGGGCAATGGCTCTCTGCTCTGAGGTTTAATGCTCTCTCTGTCCTCATTTAGCAACGAGGGATACATAGGCCTCATTCAAACTACATCTCCATTCAACTGCAGAGGATCAGGGCCCTAATGCCAACCCTGATGCTGAGCCCAACAGTAACAACCATACACCTCCACAACATACTGTGTGTGTGAGGGTGTTTACAATGGGGTTGCAGCCAGGCCTGGTGTGTGTCCTTCCTAACTGGATGGGGAAAGTGGATTGGTAATATAAGGAGAGGGTTGACTAAGGGTGTATCAGTGTCTCATGCCAAACGGTGTAAAAATCACTGGGTGGGTGTCATTGTCACCCTGGCTGCCTGTCCAAGGTGTTGATGCCCACAAACGTCTGACAGTGAACTCCCACCTTGATTAGCATGTACAAAATAATTATCAATGTGCTGTGTGTAAAAGCAGGTGGAGAGGAGGAGGGGAGTGTTGGGGAAGGCGGTTCTGTTGCGTCTTTCTGACACTGAGCACATCGTAATTGCCTTTACGGCAGGATCGATGACCGCTCAGCATCTGAATGAATCTGACTGTCAGGGGTGATGGCTGCGATGGCTTTTACACTTCTGCTGTGATGGATTTTAGTTGCGCCTGAGAACAGCATATGTAAGGTTTTGTTTAGTGTATTAGGATCCCCATTAGCTACTGCACATGCAGAAGCTACTCTTCCCGGGGTCCACATAAAACGTACTTATACATGACAAAGTACAGAACAGTTATAGACAAGAATGACATAAGATATTACATAAAATAAGTAATACATTCATTTTTGGTACACCCATCTAGTACTGGGTCGGACCCCCCTTTGCCTCCAGAACAGCCTGAATTCTTCGGGGAATGGATTCTACAAGGTATGGCGTTCAAACGTTGCTCAATTGGTATCAAGGGACCTAACGCGTGCCAGGAAAACATTCATCACACCACCGCCACAAGCCTGTACCGTTGACACCAGGCAGAATAGGGCCATGGACTCATGCTGCTTACGCCAAATCCTGACTCAACAGGAACCGGGATTCGTCGGACCAGGCAATGTTTTTCTACTCCTCAATTGTCCAGTGTTGGTGATCGCGTGCCCACTGGAATCGCATCTTCTGGTTTTTAGCTGATAGGTGTAGAACCCGGTGTGTTTGTTTGCTGCAATAGCCCATCCGTGATGAGGCCCGATGAGTTGTGCATTCCGAGATGCCGTTCTGCACACCACCGTTGTATTGCGCTGTTATTTGCATGTTTGTAGCCTGCCTGTTAGCTTGTGCGATTCTTGTCACTCTCCTTCGACTCTCTCATCAACGAGCTGTTTTCGTCCACAGGACTGCCACTCACTGGATGTTTTTTGTTTGTCGCACCATTCTTGGTAAACCCTAGACACTGTCGCGCGTGAAATGCCCAGAAGGCCGGCCATTTCTGAAATGCTGGTACTGGCGCGACTGGCACCGACGATCATACAACGCTCAAAGTCGCTTAGGTCACTAGTTTTGCCCATACTAACGTTCAATCGAACAGTAACTGAATGCCTCGATGCCTGTCTGTCTGCTTTATATAGGAAGCCACGTGACTCACTGTCTGTAGGAACAAACCATTTTCGTGAACGGTGTGGTGTACCTAATAATATGTCCACTGAGTGTATATTGGAAAGACACCAGGAGACAACAGAAAATACTATTTACACACTATTCATATATATTTTATATTTGAGATTCTTCAAAGTAGCCACACTTTGCCTTGATGACAGCTTTGCACACTCTTGGCATTCTCTCAACCAGCTTCATGAGGTAGTCACCTGGAATGCATTTCAATTAACAGGTGTGCCTTCTTAAAAGTTAATTTGTGTAATTTCTTTCCTTCTTAATGCGTTTGATCCAATCAGTTGTGTTATGACAAGGTATACAGAAAATAGCCCTATTTGGTAAAAGACCAAGTCCATTTTATGGCAAGAACAACTCAAATAGGCAAAGAGAAACGACAGTCCATCATTACTTTAAGACATGAAGGTCAGTCAATCCGGAAAATTTCAAGAACTTTGAAAGTTTCTTCAAGTGCAGTCGCTATGATGAAACTGGCTCTCATGAGGACCGCCACAGGAATGGAAGACTCTGCTGCGGAGGATAAGTTAACTAGAGTTGACTGCACCTCAGATTGCATCCCAAATAAATGCTTCACAGATTTCAAGTAACAGACACATCTCAACATCAACTGTTCAGAGGAGACTGCGTGAATCAGGCCTTCATGGTCGAATTGCTGCAAATAATCCACTACTAAAGGACACCAATAAGAAGAAGAGACTTGCTTGGGCCAAGTAACATGAGCAATGGAAATTAGACCGGTGGAAATCTGTCTTTTGGTCTGATGAGTCCAAATTTGAGATTTTTGGTTCCAACTGCCGTGTCTTTGTGAGACGCAGAGTAGGTGAACGGATGATCTCTGCATGTGTGGTTCCCACCGTGAAGTATAGAGGAGGAGGTGTGGGGTTCTTTGCTGGTGACACTGTCTGTGATTTATTTCGAATTCAAGGCACACTTAACCAGCATGGCTACCACCGCATTCTGCAGTGATATGCCATTCCATCTGGTTTGCGCTTAGTGGGACGATCATTTGTTTTTCAAAACACACCTCCAGGCTGTGTAAGGGCTATTTGACCAAGAAGGAGAGTGATGGAGTGCTGCATCAGACGAGCTGGCCTCCACAATCCCCCGACATCAACCGAATTGAGATGGTTTGGGATGAGTTGGACCACAGAGTGAAGGAAAAGCAGCCAACGAGTGCTTAGCATATGTGGGAACTCCTTCAAGACTGTTGGAAAAGCATTCCACATGAAGCTGGTTGAGAGAATGCCAAGAGTGTGCAAAGCTGTCATCAAGGCAAAGGGTGGCTACTTTGAAGAATCTAAAATCTAAAATATATTTTGATTTGTTTAACACTTTTTTGGTTACTACATGATTCCATATGTGTTATTTCATAGTTTTGATGTCTTCACTATTATTCTACAATGTAGAAAATAGGAAAAAAATAAAGAAAAACCCTTGAATGAGTAGGTGTTCTAAAACTTTTGACTGGTACTGTATGTCGGTTTGAAGTGTGTGCAAATATATTATACAAGTGGTTAGGCATTTTCAACATACACATGTTTCTTAAAAAGACTAGAAGAGAAGTAGTCAATTTCTCCTCAACCATGAAAGACTATCATGCATGCTGTTGATGTTAGTTCTGTGTGTGCAGTAAAGGGCAAGGCATGCTGCTTTGTTTTGAGCCAGCGTCAGCTTTGCTAGTTCTTTCTTTGCTACACCTGACCATATTATCGGACAGTAATCAAGATGGGACAAGATCAGAGCATGAACAACTAGTACAGTTGATCTTTGTGTCAAAAACGCAGAACATCTTTTTAAAACAGACATACCTCTCCCCATCTTCACAACAACTTTGTCAATATGACTTGACCACGATAACTGACCATCCAATGTTACTCCTAGGAGTTCAGCTTCTTCAACTTGTTCAATGGTCACACCCTTTACTCGCAACTCCGGCTGAGGTTTAGGTCTAAGAGAATGCTTTGAACCAAATACAATGCTTTTATGTATTTAAGACCCGTTTATTTTTTATTACCCATTCTGACACTGACTGAAGGTGTCTATCTCCAAGACATAACAACCCACCGTAGCTGCGGCCTCCAGGGGATTTTTGTCTTTAGTTAAAACATCCTTAGAGAGTACATCCTAAGTCTCCCGAGTGGCGCAGTGGTCTAAGGCACTGCATCGCAGTGCTAGCTGTGCCACTAGAGATCCTGGTTCGAATCCAGGCTCTGTTGTAGCCGGCGCACAATTGGCCCAGCGTCATCCAGGGTAGGGGAGGGAATGGCCGGCAGGGATGTAGCTCAGTTGTTAGAGCATGGCGTTTGCAACGCCAGGGTTGTGGGTTCGATTCCCATGAGGGGCCAGTATGAAGTTTAAAAAAATAAAATAATGTATGCACTCACTAACTGTAAGTCGCTCTGGATAAGAGCGTCTGCTAAATGACTAAAATGTAAATGTAAATGTACTTGTTTACATACACACTAATAATTCGATATTAAACAGATTTTGTCAGTAGCCCGAGTGTGGAAATAGTCATGTAAACACCTTACTCTGCTTATCTTAATCGGTGTAAGGTCAAAATCAAAGTAAGCATACACCGATTAAAACACCTGGTTTTCTGAGCAATCTTTCTAATTATTAGGACATCTTAAACAGCTTAATCGGCGTTCCAGAGGTGTATTTGATCTGCGCATGTGGCAGCAACGGTAGCACAAGCCTCCCTCTTATGCGTGAGTGACGTGAAATCGCAAAAACTAAAAGTATGCATCTTAGAAATAGTTGTCATATACAAACTTTATATGTCCGAACTCAATCGAATAGGCTTCGCAAAAATAACATGATCTCTGTGGTAGAACGTTTATTTTGATTGTCGATTTTCTGCATCGAAAGTCCCATCAGGTAGCCTGATTTCACATGTGCCCATGTAAACAGGATTATTAGGGAAATTGTTAATTTTGCAAAGCATGTAAATGTTTTAAACTATTATATTAATCTGACTATCCACAATAATAATATTGTGTGCATGTATCCGTGCTCAATGTGTGACTTTCTCATCTGCACATACTACACAAGGTGATGTCCCTTCACCCACTCATGCTTCGTCTTGCTTCCTCCTTATCCTCCCTTCTCGTCTCCCTCCACCTCCCCTCCCTTGCTCCGTCCTCCCATCCCAGTGTGACTTTCACAGTGAGAGTAATTAGCTGTTTAATTAGGATCAACACCGGCCCTGTGGCTGCCAAGCAAAGGAGAAGTGTCAATATTTAATGGTCTCTGCTCCTCTCTAATTGATTTAAATTCCCTTTTATGAACGCACAGGGACACATAATTGTATACCTACCCTCTCTTCGACAGTTGTCTAGGCCTTTTCAGTCTTATCGCTCTCCATCGCCCTGATGTTTTGGTCAGGGTCCTATTATCAGGAGTGTGTTTTGAGTCCTGCTATTTGAGGCTCCTCTCCCTCTCTCTCTCTCTCTCTCTCTCTGTGTTCTCTGTGTTCTCTGGATGTGGGTTACATTAGCTGGCTGACAGAGATGATTACAGCCGACCAAGGCCTTTTAATACAGATTAAATCTCCTCCACCCATTGATGTCTTTCATATGCCTGCCACCCAACCATCCCTCACCTGTTGCCTGTGACCCTTTCTCTCGTGCTGCTGTTGAGTCCTCCTGCTGCGTGCTGCACGATCTGTATTCTGGAGAAACTGTCAGAGGAAATATGGGTTCATAGTGTGGCTCTGCATTTTGATAGAGATCCGTTTCACTGCAGAGTTACAGCAGGCTTAGTGGGTCCTGTTTGGATTAGTGTTGTCACGATACCAGAATTTTGTTTGAGGGCCGAGTGTCTGCGGGTTTTCGCTCCACCCTTGTACTTGATTGATGAATTAAGGTCACGAATTAGTAAGGAACTCCCCTCACCTGGTTGTCTTAAAGGAAAAAACAAAAACTGAATAGTATAATTAAGCAATAAGGCCTGAGGGGGTGTGGTATATGGCCAATATACCACGGCTAAGGGCTGTTTCCTAGCACGATGCAACGCGGAGTGCCTGGACACATCCCTTAGCCGTGGTATATTGGCCATATATCACAAACCCCTGAGGTGACTTATTGCTATTATAAACTGTTTATGAACGTAATTAGAGCAGTAAATACCCATTGGATACGGTCTGATATACCATGGCTGTCAGCCAATCAGCATTCCGGGCTCGAACCACCCAGTTTATAATTGAACTTTTTGCCACCAGCTCCTGATATCAGGGCATAAAAACACAAGTCTGTGCACTGAATTAGCCTAGTCCGCATGTGCGCCCAGCAATATCCTGTCCCACGCTTGTTTTCCCCGGTTTTCCCTGGCTAAACTGGCTGGCTAGCTGAATGAACTATGCTAGTTTTCGTCCTCATTGCCAAACTTCATAAATACTGCACCCTCAACTTCAAAACTCCGTTGCTAGTTATACAATCATGTAACTAAGAAATTCGCTGGAAATAAAATTATTTATTGTTTTGTTGAATAGTCATGACTGATTCGAGCCATCGGTGGCGAAGGATATCATTGCTACTTAATGCGGATGCAAGTTCAGTTTTGAGATCCACCGTTATTGGCGTAGGGTTAGCTGGACGTTTCTGACTGGTCTTGGAACTGTGTCAATGGGCAGCCTCTCGACGCTTGACTCAATAGTATATTTAGTGATTTTGCCAACACAGCCAGATACAGTATGTACACAGTTTTGTACCCTTAACCTTTTTTAAACTATTTGTTGATTTAATCTGACTTTATTAGTATAATGAGTAATCCAGGAATGTCACAAGTTAATTGACTCAAGAAAATAGCAACTCTACAGAGCGCCAATGGCTACAATGAATGGCTAAATGGGTCCACAGGGCTCCTCCTCCTCACCACTCTATAGATAATCTTTGGGAGAGACGGGAGAGAAGACTGAATAAGTGAATGAATAAAGTTTTTGGTGGCAATCAGCTTTGAAATCAGCATATTTTGCCTTCTGGTTTGCATACACACAAAGTACAAGGGTAGTGAATGGATGTTAGCTTTAGCTGTCATCTAGCATGGAAAGTTACCGGTAGCTTCCAGCTTTGTAAGCTATCTTCTTGCAATGTAAAGTGTTCTAGCCTTTATGGACATTGTTTTGCGAACAGTAATTAACAGTTTCAACATTTCTACATGCCGTGTTGCATTATTCAAGTGTGTTATGAGTAAGTGGAGCAGGCACAGTGCGTGCTATAATAAGGGGTCGGCTGCGCAGATAGACAGGCGTGATCCCTGAGACACATTTCACAGAAGTACCGAAAGTAAAAAATGTATATAGTACCAAACCGTTTTTCATGTTCTAGTATCAGAAAAGTACTGACGTTTTGATATACCGTACGACACTAGTTTGGATGTGTCTTACAGGAGGAGCAGAAAGACAGATTCTCCTGGAGCGTGTTCTGTTGAGAGAAAATGTTTTGAAATGGAGTGAAGCATGTAGGTGCTAAATTAAAGGAAAACTCCACACAAAATGACAATCTTTTCATTAGTCCACTGTTGATACAGTCCCAAAAGGGTTTGCATGTCAGCAGTCAAGTTTTCAAGATATTGGACTTTCAAGAAGCAAAGTGACACTTGCCCCAAAAAATTATCATATGATGCAAAATGCATCATCATGATGTGTCAAGTGACACTTTGGTTCTTGAGTGTCTAATATCTTGAAAACCTGACTGCTGACATGCAAACCATTTTGGGACTGTATCCAGACTTGGTGCATCGGTACCGCTTGCCGTGCGGCAGCAGAGAGAACAGTCTATGACTTGGGTGGCTAGTTTCTTTTACAATTTTTAGGGCCTTCCTCTGATACCGCCTGGTATAGAGGTCCAGGATGGCAGGGAGCTTGGCCTCAGTGATGTACTGGGCCATACGCACTACCCTCTGTAGCGCCTTGTCCAGATGGGACAGTGTGGAATGCAATAGAGATTGCGTCATCTGTGGATCTGTTGGGACGGTATGCGAATTGGAGTGGGTCCAGGTTGTCTGATGTGAGCCATGACCAGCCTTTCAAAGCATTTCATGGTTACAGTGAGTGCATTTAGACAAGTTACCTTGGTGCTTTTTGGGCACAGGGACTATGGTGCTCTGCTTTAATCATGTAGGTATTACAGACTGGGTCAGGGAGAGGTTGAAAATGTCAGTGATGACACTTGTCAGCTGGTCAGCGCATGCTCTGAGTACACGACCTGGTAATCCCTCTGGCCTTGTGAATGTTAACCTGTTTAAAGGTCTTACTCACATCGGCTACGGAGAGCGTGATCACACAGTCGTCTGGAACTGCTGGTGCTCTCATGCATGTTTCAGTGTTGCTAGCCTCGAAGCGAGCATAGAAGGTATTTTGTTATTCTGGTAGGCTTGCGTCACTAGCCACTGGGCTTTGCAGGAGTTGTATTAGGTTACAGCGTGTAGTGTTTACTGAGGTGAGAACAGGAGGAGGTAAAATCATTACTCGTAAAATGATAATTTCTATGCATGATTTCCTAGTGATACAATTCAATTGTGGTGATGAGCAGCCCTTTCCAACCTACTGGAGTCTGATTTTAATTGAACAACGAGTTGCTTCTCATTTTCTGTAATTTGATTGTTACACTTCTGAATTGTGTTTGATGATGGCACAGAACAAAGCCATTGCGATAATCATTTGCATAATGCTGTCCTTACTCTGATCTTCTGGAAATAATACAATGGCTTACCTCTTCAGGAGACAGACTGACTGAATCACAGTTAACTACAATTAACTCACTTTTCAAGGAGTGCCACTTGAAAAGGCCGGCTTCGCTGAGTGAAAACTTAATGGTCAGTTCAGTCTCACTATGTGAATCCTATTCAAGCCACACTGTGCATACCATCAAAGAGGGGTCCTAATCCTGTGTGAGGTTCTCTCCTTCCGTTTCAAGTGACTGAGGAAGGACAGCTAGAAGCAGAAAGAAGACACTGTTGAGTCCTCATCCTGTTTGTCTTCTCTCCTCTTCTCTCAGATGGTGGGGTTCGGGTCCTACCAGGGGAGGTGGAGGAGGACCTCCCTGCCTACCTGCCCTCCTTCTGTCACCTGACCCAGCTGGACCTGACCTCCACAGCCAGGAGGACGGGGACACGGCCGGGGACACGGGGAATGCAGCAGGACACGCCACCACATGGACAGGTACGAGGAAGGACAGTCACTAAGCTATGACATAAAGACACTAAGATGAAGATTACATTTACCCATCCCAGGAACAGCTTAGTTGACTCCGCAATTAGTTGACCAGGAAAATGGGACTTGCAGTTTGTACATTTTGTTAGAGAGTTATGTTAAGCAGTCATAAGTGTGGTTATTTCAACCACAGTCCTTCTGTGCTGGCGTCATGCGAGAGGGGTCTGTCTATATACAGTGTAGGGAACTTAATTTGTGTCTTTGACTTTTCACAGAGTGACAGTGAAGAGGTTTTGCCTTTCAACCTGGATGAGAACTTTGACTACGACAATGTTGTGCTGTCTAGGAAACATCTCCTACCACAGTCCAACGCTGGTGTATGACCTCTGTGCAGGGACCACTGTCTGGGAGATCCTTATGTCATACCACATAAAATTACCCAACTTACCATCTAACTGGAGTAATACACCACTCCTGAAAACAGCGTCCTTCCTGTCATTCCTGCTACTAAGTGGAACATTAGAACAGAGCAACACCAAATGGCACAGTTTATCCAAATTCTCTCCTCAGGGAATCAGGAATAATCACACTGTTTTGGACCTGAGGGCTGTGAGACTGGTCACTGATGAACGACGACACACAGGAACATAGAGGCTTGGCCCACCAGGGATCACACAGCAGAAATGCTGTGTATTTGGGTTTATGTGTGTAAGAGTTCATTTGTGTGTATGTGCGTACGCGTGAGTGAGTGAGTGTGTGCGTGTGTGTGTGTGTGCTCGTACCCCACTGGGTAAACACCCTGTACTGTAATTAATTCCCTGTAAGTACAGCCTGTGTCTCACTGTGCCTTTCCATTGGAACAAAGAGCTCTGGGAGACGCACTGAGCAGGCTTCAGACCTGAAAGCACACGCCAAATATTTCCCCCTATGTCAGTGGTTCCTTTGTGATTTGACATGTAAAGTATTTGTGTGTGTGTGTGTGTGTGTAAGAGAGATAGTTAGTGTGCATGCAAGAGAGTGAGAAAGTTTGACAGGGGTTGGGAAGAGTCCATACTGCAGAAAAGCAGAATACATCTTCCAGTGCAACTGTTGGTTTACTTTAAAACATTAAGAAGAATGTGTGCAGCGCGACGCGTGCAGCCTACTCCGTCTGAACGCAATGCATATTTAATGGCTGTTCCTGTCACCTCACATTTAATTGGTGGGTGGCAGGGTTGGAACAAGCCTAAAGAGGACAAGACCTTTTCACAGTTATGTGTTAAAAGTTAAAGAGCAGACACATTTGAAAAGCTAACATTCAATGGAACACGGTTCCTTGAGTTGTATGGGTGAGCTGACATTTACATTGCCTTCAGAAAGTATTCACACCCCTTTAGAGTGGCCAGAAAAAAGCCATTGCTTAAAGAAGAAAATAAGCAAACACGTTTGGTGTTCGCCAAAAGGCATGTGGGAGACTCCCCAAACATATGGAAGAAGGTACTCTGGTCAGATGAGACTAAAATTGAGTGTTTTGGCCATCAAGGAAAACGCTATGTCTGGCGCAAACCCAACACCTCTCATCACCCCGAGAACACCATCCCCACAGTGAAGCATGGTGGTGGCAGCATCATGCTGTGGGGATGTTTTTCATCGGTAGGAACTGGGAAACTGGTCAAAATTGAAGGAATGATGGATGGCGCTAAATACAGGGAAATTCTTGAGGGAAACCTGTTTCAGTCTTCCAGAGATTTGAGACTGGGACAGATGTTCACCTTCCAGCAGGACAATGACCCTAAGCATACTGCTAAAGCAACACTAGAGTGGTTTAAGGGGAAACATTTAAATGTCTTGGAATGGCCTAGTCAAAGCCCAGACCTCAATCCAATTGAGAATCTGTGGTATGACTTAAAGATTGCTATACACCAGCGGGACCCATCCAACTTGAAGGAGCTGGAGCAGTTTTACCTTGAAGAATGGGCAAACATCCCAGTGGCTAGATGTGCCAAGCTTATAGAGACATACCCCAAGAGACTTGCAGCTGTAACTGCTGCAAAAGGTGGCTCTACAAAGTATTGACTTTGGGGGTGTGAATAGTTATGCACGCTCAAGTTTTCTGTTTTTTTGTCTTATTTCTTGTTTGTTTCACAAAGTAGTAGGCATGTTGTGTAAATCAATTGATACAACCCCCCCCAAAATCAATTTTAATTCCAGGTTGTAAGGCAACACAATAGGAATCATGCCAAGGGGGGTGAATACTTTTGCAAGCCACTGTATGTTTTGGGCAAATCCAATACTACACATTACTGAGTACCACTGCATGTTTTCAATTATAGTGGTGGCTGCATCATGTTATTGTCACGATCGTCTAATGAGGGAGACCAAAGCGCAGCGCGTTGAGCGAACATGACTTTATTTGGTAAAGTACACGAAACAAAACAAAACACGATCGTAAAGTCCACAGTGACAATGACTGACAAGGAACAAAAACCCACAACACTAAGGTGAACACTGACAGTTTAAATATGGCTCCCAATCAGAGATAACGAGCCGACAGCTGACACTCGTTACCACTGATTGGGAGTCACACGACCAAACAAGGAAACACAACCAAATACAACACAACCAATACCAAACACAACCAAATGAACACACCCTGGCTCAACATACACAGTCCCGGAGCCAGAGCGTGACAGTACCCCCCCCTAAAGGCGCGGACTCCGACCGCGCCTACACCCCAAATAGGGAAGGGCTGGGTGGGTATTGCTCCTCGGAGGCGGCTCCGGCTCCGGGCTTGACCACCACCCTACTACAATCCCCCCGTAGTGCCCCCAGTCCGATCTGACCCAGTTAGCTGGATCAGGACTGCCGACGCGCACCCCTGGCTTGGCGCGTGAGGCAGGAATGGACCGGACCTGGCAGACGATACGCACCCTTTGCATGGTGCGTGGAGCCGGAACAGGCCTCACCAGGCTGAAGACTCGCATCCCTGGCTTGGTGCGAGTAGCAGGAATGGGCTGAATCCGGCTGACGACTCGCACCCTTGGCTTGGTGCGAGTAGCAGGAATGGGCTGAATCCGGCTGACGACTCGCACCCTTGGCTTGGTGCGAGTAGCAGGAATGGGCTGAATCCGGCTGACGACTCGCACCCTTGGCTTGGTGCGAGTAGCAGGAATGGGCTGAATCCGGCTGACGACTCGCACCCTTGACTTGGTACGAGTGGCAGGAATGGGCCGGACTGGGCTGGCGACGCGCACCACAGACCTGGTGCGGAGAGCAGGAACGGGCAGAGCCGGGCTGACGAGACGCACCACAGGCTTGATGCGGAGAGCAGGCACGGGCCGTGCCGGACTGACGACGCACACCACTGGCTTGGTGCGGGAAGCTTGGATGGGCCGGACTGTACTGGGGACACACACCACTGGCCCTACACCGGGATCTGGAACGGGCCGGACCGGACTGGCAACACACGCCAGTACCTCTCGCCGTGCCTCTACTTCCTCCATCCCCTCTTCGACCAGTGGCCCCCGTAACCCGGCGGCCTTCTCCGGCAACCCACTGGGCCGCTCTATCGCGGCCTCCTGCTGGTCCGACGTCGTGAGCCCCCCCCTAAAAATTTTCGGGGCATCTCTCCTACCCGTGGACCAGGTCTCCATGTCCCTCGCCAGCCTCTCGCCCTTCTGCCATAATGTCAAGCCCTTCTCTTCCTCACTCGGCTTGACCCAGTCCAGGAGGCGAAGGAGATCTGTGAGGGATCTCCCTGGCGATGGCTCCTGGACACGCTGCTTGGTCCCATCTTGGTGGGTTTTTCTGTCACGATCGTCTAATGAGGGAGACCAAAGCGCAGCGCGTTGAGCGAACATGACTTTATTTGGTAAAGTACACGAAACAAAACAAAACACGATCGTAAAGTCCACAGTGACAATGACTGACAAGGAACAAAAACCCACAACACTAAGGTGAACACTGACAGTTGAAATATGGCTCCCAATCAGAGATAACGAGCCGACAGCTGACACTCGTTACCACTGATTGGGAGTCACACGACCAAACAAGGAAACACAACCAAATACAACACAACCAATACCAAACACAACCAAATGAACACACCCTGGCTCAACATACACAGTCCCGGAGCCAGAGCGTGACAGTTATGGGTATGCTTGTAATCATTAAGGACTGGGGAGTTTTCCAGGATAAAAAAGAAATGGAATTGAGCTAAGCACAGTCAAAGTATTATAGGAAAACCTGTTTCAGTCTGCTTTCCACCAGACACTGGGAGATTAATACACCTTTTCAGCAGGAGAATGACCTAAAACACAAGGCCAAATCTACACTGGAGTTTCTTACCAAGAAGACAGTGAATGTGGCCGAGTTACAGTTTTGATTTAAATCTACTTGAAAATCTATGGCAAAACCTGAAAATGGTTGTCTAGCATTGATCAACAACCAATTTGACAGAGCTTGAATAATTTTGAAAAGAATAAATGGCCAAATGTTGCACAAACCAGGTGTGGAAAGCTCTTAAGAGACTTACCCAGAAAGACTCACAGCTGTAATTTCTGCCAAATGTGCTTCTCCACAGTATTGACCCAGGGGTGTGAATACTTATGTAAATTAGATTTCTGTATTTAATTTTCAATACATTTGGGGGAAAAAATTTAAAAATTCACACTTTGTCATTATGGGGAGAGAAGATGGGTGAAAAAAAGTATATATTTAATCAATTTTAAATTCAGGCTGTAACACAACAAAATGTGGAATAAGTCAAGGAGTATGAATACTTTCTGAAAGCACAGTATGTACTATGTATGATGCTCCAATGTATTTTTCTCTTCTCTGTGAAAGCTGATACTATGTGGTAGTTCTATAGGTGTATACATCATTGACTGTAGTAATGTATTATTATTGTTTAGTAAAGTCTGTACCATATTGTGTTTATGTATTATTGCTTACAGGATCATAGCAAAGATCATCTAGGAAAGCAGATTAGTATTTAATTTTGCATTGGGAACTTTCAGTTTGTGTCCCTTAGCTGAGTGTGTTTATGGTTAAACATCTCATGCTACTCCTGTGCCTTAGCAGATGGAGCAGGCTCCCCTCCCCAGGTGCTCTTGTTGTCTGTGGTACTGTGTGTGTGTGTGTGTTATGGGGGCCGTGACCACTGCCCTTCGGTTGGTGCTACCCCACCAGAAGCCAGGAATGGGGAGGGAGATAAGGAGGGCAACCCCCCTCCTCGCCCCCGCAGGCAGCCTCACCCAGCCTCCCACAGCTGCAGCGTTAGTGGGCCACCAACGGCAGGTAACCCCCAGGTGAGGAGGCTGAGAAGAAGAGGAGAGGAGAACACAAAGAAGAGCACTGCAGAGAAGAAATGGTAGAGACTAGTATCTCAACTCCTCCAGCTTGGTACATTACTGTGAGACCTGGGTTCAAATACTATTTGAAATAATTTAAAATTACTTTAGCTGGGCTTAATTGAGCCTGCCTGGCGCAATGGAACCAAAAGAATAGTCTTAAACCCCACTAATCTGGCGCTCCAGGCAAGCTAAAGCAAACGCTTGAAGAATTGGAAATATTTAAATTAATATTTGAACCCAGGTCTGTTACCCTATGACCAAGTATCAGTGGCATTTAGTGTGTGTGCAGAGTGGTTAATTGGTATGTTTGTGTGTGCGGTCTACTAACTTAGTAGAAATGCAGAGCAGACATTAAATCAGAAAAACAGCCTTCCCTTCACATTATTAGCTCTCAGCATTAGACCAGTCCTACATCATTAGCTCTTGTACTGGGTCAGTTCTGCTCTCTTGCAGCTAAGAGGGGTGGAATTTATTACCAAGCTTCATTATGATTTAATAAACACTGTTCTTTAGTCTGTTTATTTATTGATGTGATCATTTTAATGATTCCCAAGATAGTGTGTGTGATTTAATAAGATGACAGACACGCTATCGCTCCGGAGGGAATTATTTCCTTTTCAAGAATGATCTTTGGAAGTAGATGCCAGATGAAGCTTTAAAAACACCAGACTGGTTTGTAGACTATAGACAGAAAGAGGCTGAGACAAGGAGAAACCCAGCCAGGCATCATTGAATATTCATATAATATGTACTGTACATGCTGAGGAAGTTTTCTCCTGGCCCATTTAAAACCGAAGTAACAAAACACCCTGATATATATTAATATTTTATTATTTTGCCCTTGCCTAATAAGTCTAAATCATGCTTCTTTGCAGTATAATAATTTAGGTTGGTTTGCTTAGTGTTGGGGGTAAGGAAGGAGGGATGGAGGGAGGGAAGGAAGGAGGGGGGGAAGGAATGAGGGAGGGAGGGTGTTTCTCTCTTCCTGAGGGTGTCACTGTTGCCCCATATGTGGCACCTCGACGGTGGTGTGTAACACAGGGCTCTAATTGCACTGATCAGCTCCACACTGGTGAGTCAGGCCACTGTCTGTCTGTACTGGAGACACACACACACACAGAGGTATGCACACAGACAAGTGTGTGCACATACAGGTAGACACACCGTTACATAGGTTGAATGTTGATCGTCATGGCAACAATCAAGCTTCACCCAATTAACCAATCTGCATAAAAATGTTAATACAGGTTTGATGAGAACAAAACACAGAGGATGTAATTCTGCAATCTGAAGGTCATGCACTCTCCACTTTAGCAATTATTTTAACAAGACGCCCTCCATGAAACAACTTCTATTTTCTAGGAACGGCATTGTTTCACTAATGGCTTCCTTCCTTCCTTCCGGTCCTTGCGCCACTGGTCTATGATGGATTCCACAGGGGAGCTGGAGATTAATAGACTCATGTGGCTCTGATTTATGCTCACATCCCTTTACTCACGTTCACATTTGCATCATGTGTTAACAGTATCTCTGTGTTATTTGATTCCATTCTCCTCAGCGCTCTTCCCTCTACACATGTTTATAGGGCTGTGGCCAGAGAGCTAAAGCTGTGTTGATTTACGCAGGTATGAAATGATGCTTCAATAAAAACGTATGATAATAAAGCATCGTGCCAGAAGGGGAGAGGGAGGAGATGAGAGAGGGAGAAAGAGGAATAGAAAGGTGGGATGGAGCGAGGACTGTTGATCTCTGGAGCACTATTTATGTATTCCCCTCCATTCCCCTGTGGCAGGCAGGCAGACAGTCAACTTGCCAGAACCCAGGGTGGGAGCACCAATCCAGGCTAGCCTGGGACACCAGAGGGGCCCTGCTCTGGATGACGCTGGATGTTGTGGTGGATCAGTGGGATTGAGAAGGACAAACAGGCAGTGCTGTAGGTGCCTGCAGAGGAGAAGTCCCAATTTGGCTCCACTCCTTGGCTGTGCTCCTTCCCTCCTGAGCCCTGATGGAGATGAGGGAGGGTCTGTGATGAGGTGGTGTTGAAGGAGTCAGGCGCAGGAGGGTAAATCACAGAATAACAGGCTTTAATCCGCAAAAATACAGGGTTACGCAGAAATGCGTCAAACACACTCCAGAGAACAAAACAGGTGCACTGGAAAATACAAGGCACACGGGAAAATACTCCCGTCGAACAAAATACACGAGCTCCACCGAGCTTCACTAACCTTCACAATAAACAATCACCCACAAGGACAAGGGGGCAGAAGGAACACTTATACACAGACTAATTAGGGGATTAGAACCAGGTGTGTGTGATAACGAGACAAGACAATTGTGATGATGATTGGCACGGCAGTGGTTAGTACTCTGGTGACGACGAACGCTGAAGCCTGCCCGAACAAGGAGGGGAGGAAGCCTCGGCCGAAGTCGTGACAGGGTTCTCATGTTGCTGCTAGATGGAAAGTCATGAGGTAGAGGTTACGGATACTACATAGTAAACGTTAATGGCTTTCTATAGGATGTTTTCCTATTCCTCATTGTGTACAAGGACAGCGTCAATGTCCTTCTACCCGTTTTGAAACAATGACGTTAACAAATAGTGACCTTCTTCTTCGTTCTCTTTGTTCGGTCTAAGGTCTCTACCTTTCACATTTACTCCACATCCGTTACATCTCAAATTAAATCAAACTCCCTTTCCATGGCCTCAGTCTCCGCCCTGGAAAGGGAGTAAATTCGACTATTCGGGGGGTGTTGTCCCTCCAGCAGGTCAATGGCGCAGTCCCAGGGCCTGTGAGGAGGGAAACACATAGCCCTTGATGAAGAGAAGACATCGGAGAGATCTGCATACTCACATTGAATGTTGGGCTGGAGGGCGGACTCTGGACTCTCCACTGACGTGGAACAACAAACCACCGGCAGGCAGGTCTTCCGGTATGAGTTGGACAAGGCTGTGATCCTCTTGGTGATCCAATTGATGGTGGGGTTGTGTAGTCTGAGCCAGTGCAATCCCAAGACGATCCGGTGAAGGGGTGATGTGAAGATGTGGAGTGACAGCTCCTCGTGGTGCTCCGGTAGTGTGGGAAAGATGATGGTGATGGGGAGCCTCTGCCGAAGTCGTGACAGTACCCCCCCCCCCCCCCCCCCGACGCGCAGCTCCAGTAGTGCGCCGACCCCGGCCTCTGGGATGGCCAGGAGGACGCGGAGCAGGGCGAGCCAGATGGCAACGGTGGAAATCCCGCAACAGGGAGGGATCGAGGATATCCCTCACCGGGACCCAGCACCGTTCCTCCGAACCGTACCCCTCCCACTCCACGAGGTACTGAAGGCCCTCCACCCGACGCCTCGAATCCAGGATGGCACGGACAGAGTACGCCGGGGCCCCCTCGATGTCCAGAGGAGGTGGAGGAACCTCCCGCACCTCAGACTCCTCTTCGGACCCGGAATGTATGACAGTGTAAAATCAAACCGGGTGAAGAATAGGGTCCACCTGGCCTGGCGAGGATTCAGCCTCCTCGCTGCCCGGATGTACAGTGGTCCGTCCAGACGAGGAAAGGGTGTTTCGCCCCTTCGAGCCAATGCCTCCTTTGAGCCAATGCCTCCTCAAGGCTCGGACAGCAGCCAACAGCTCCCAATCACCAACGTCGTAGTTTTGCTCCGCCGGGCTGAGCTTCTTAGAGAAGAAGGCACAGGGGCGGAGCTTGGGTGGTGTACCCGAGCGTTGAGACAGGACAGCTCCTATCCCAACCTCGGACGCATTCCACCTCCACTACGAATGGTAGTGATGAATCGGGGTGGGCCAGTACTGGGGCTGAGGTGAAGAGACCCCGCAGTTTGCTGAATGCCAGGTCAGCCTCAGCAGACCAGCAGAGCCGGGATGGCCCACCCTTCAACAGGGAGGTAATGGGAGCTGCGACCTTGCCAAAGCCCCGTATAAACCTCCGATAGTAGTTGGCAAAGCCAAGGAAGCGCTGCACCTCCTTAACCGTGGTTGGAGTCGGCCAATTACGCACGGCTGAAATGCGATCTCCCTCCATCTCCACACCTGAGGTGGAAATGCGGTATCCAAGGAAGGAGGTGGACTGCTGGAAAAACATACATTTCTCTGCCTTAGCATAAAGGTAATTTTCAACAGTCGGGCCAGTACCTTGCGAACCAGGGACACATGCTCGGCGAGTGTAGCGGAATACACCAGGATGTCATCGATGTAGACCACTACACCGCATGTCCCGTTGTAGACCAAGCATGTCCCGAAACACCTCGTTCACAAAGGACTGGAAAACTGAGGGAGCATTCATCAAACAATAGGGCATCACCAGGTATTCATAATGCCCCGTGGTTGTGCTGAATGCTGTCTTCCATTCATCTCCCTCTCGGATACGCACCAGGTTGTACGCACTCCTGAGATCTAATTTGGTGAAGAAGCGCGCCCCATGCATTGATTCAATCACTGAAGGAATGAGGGGGAGAGGATAACTAAATCTTATCGTCTCCCTGTTCAGTGGTCGATAATGAATGCACGGGCGCAGACCTCCGTCCTTCTTCTTCACAAAGAAGAAACTTGAGGAGACGGGTGAAGTGGAGGGACGTATATACCCCTAGTGCAGGGACTCGGTGACATATGTTTCCATAGCCACCGTTTCAGCCTGTGACAGGGGGTATATATGACTCCTGGGAGGTACAGCGTCTACCCGGAGGTTTATCGCGCAATCCCCCGCCTGATGAGGTGGTAATTTAGTCGCCTGCGTTTTAGAGAACACTTGCGCCAGATCGAGGTATTCAGGGGGAATGCGCACGGTGGGGGTACTGTCTGGACTTTCCACCGTAGTTACCCTGACACTCTCGCGAGCACCCTGTGAGAGCCCTCTGCGGCCATGAGAAGGTGGGGTTGAGGAGTGCTAGCCATGGGATACCTAATACCACAGGGAAAGCAGGAGATTCAATAATCGAAAAAATAACCTGCTCACAATGAGTCTCCTGAGTGATCATGGTGACTGGAATCGTGACTTCCGTAACAAACCCGGGCCCTATTGGTCGACTATCGAGTGCTCTGATGGGGAGTGGAATGGATAGGGTAACCAATGCCCTGTCCATAAAGTTCCCAGCTGCGCCTGAATCGACTAGCGCCTTACACTGGGGAACTACCATGTGATCGGGAAAGTGGACAGGTAGGGTACAGTGCGCAACAGAGGGCTCTGAACAGGTGTGGGTGTTCGATACCTGGGGTGATGCATGAGTGCCCTGCCTGCAGCCTCCAGGCACAAAAGAACGTTGACTATTACGTGTGGTGTACTGTCCCTTCGTGCCACCAGAGTGGCACTGTCGCTGTCCTCCTCCGCTCTCTCGGCTGGCGGCTCCACCCAGCTCCATCTGCTCAGGATCCAAGTCGTCCGAGGTGGAAACGGGCAGACCCCTACCAGGACGTCCTCTGGCTGCCAGCAGGTTGTCCAACCGAATGGCCATGTCCACCAGTTTATTAAAGGACAACATGGTATCCCGGCAGGCTAGCTCCCGTCGGACGTCCTCCCGCAGATGGCACCGGAATTGGTCGATCAGGGCCCGCTCGTTCCACCCCGACCCCGCTGCCAGCGTCCGAATCTCCAAGGCGAAGTCCTGCGCGGTCCTCGTCCCCTGCCTCAGGTGGACCAGTCGCTCACCCGCCTCTCGACCCTCGGTGGGTGATCGAAGACCGCCCGAAAGAGGCGAGCGAATTCCCTGTAGTCCTCCAACATGGCTCCTCCTTCGTTCCACACTGCGTTGGCCCACTCCAGGGCTTTCCCACAGAGGCAGGAAAGGAGGACGGACACCTTCTCCCGCTCCGATGGTTCCGGCCTGATGCTGGCGAATTAAAGCTCCAATTGGAGGAGGAATCCCTGGCACAGCGCCGCCGTCCCATCAAACGCCTGTGGTCGGGATATCTGGATCCCTCCGGGTGCTGGGGTGTAGGAGGCTGGATCCGGATTGCCAGCTCGTCTCGACAGATTGGGTTCTCTCCTCTCCAGGCGTTAAACGACCTGAAGAACCCGATCCATCGTTTTCCCCAAGCTGGCCAGCATCGTGGAATGCTCCTGGACCCGTGCCACGACTACAGGCATGCGCTCTTCTCCTGCTGACTCCTTGAAAGCAGGTGGGTGATTCTGTGATGAGGTGGTGTTGAGGAGTCAGGCGCAGGAGGGTAAATCACATAATAACAGGCTTTAATCCGCAAAAATACAGGGTTACACAGAAATGCATCTAACACACTCCAGGGCACAAAACAGGTGCACTGGCAAATACAAGGCACACAGGAAAATACTCCTGTCGGACAAAATACACGAGCTCCACCGAGCTTCACTAACCTTCACAATAAACAATCACCCACAAGGACAAGGGGGCAGAGGGAACACTTATACATAGACTAATTAGGGGATTAGAACCAGGTGTGTGTGATAACGAGACAAGACAATTGTGATGATGATTGGGGCGGCAGTGGTTAGTACTCCGGTGACGACGAACGCCGAAGCCTGCCTGAACAAGGAGGGGAGGCAGCCTCGGCCGAAGTCGTGACAGGGTCCTCATGTTGCTGCTAGATGGAAAGTCATGAGGTAGAGGTTACGGATACTACATAGTAAACGTTAATGACTTTCTATAGGATGTTTTCCTATTCCTCATTGTGTACAAGGACAGTGTCAATGTCCTTCTACCTGTTTTGAAACAATTACGTTAACAAATAGTGACCTTCTTCTTCGTTCTCTTTGTTCGGTCTAAGGTCTCTACCTTTCACATTTACTCCACATCCGTTACATCTCAAATTAAATCAAAGTTTATTGGTCATGTTGTGACGAGTACTGAGGATACGAAGAGGCAGGAATCAACAAGGTAAAGGTTTACTTAACAATGAGAAAGAGAATAACAAAGAGCGAGTAAACGACACGACGCTAACAATTACACACAATAATGACGGAACAGTCCAGGGCTATATAGTGGTGGTGATGAGATGATGAGGTGCAGGTGCGCTGGAGGTGATTAGGGTGTGTTGGGTTTTAATTCCTGTGTTGCCGAGGTGGCGCGCTCAGACAGGTGACTCAGTAGACCGGCGAATCAGAGCGTCGGAGGGGAGCAATGGGAGGAGACGTGACAGTACCACCCCACCCCCCGGACGCAGGACGTCGCCGGCCATGAGGACGAAGCTGGCGGAGGCAGGAGAGGTAGAGCGTCTGATGAACCCCTTTTTCAGGGTCTCTGCCACATACTTCTACATGGCCTTAGTCTCCGCCCTGGAAAGGGAGTAAATGCGACTCTTCGGGGGTTGTTGTCCCTCCAGCAGGTCAATGGCGCAGTCCCAGGGCCTGTGAGGAGGGAGACACATAGCCCTTGATGAAGAGAAGACATCGGAGAGATCTGCATACTCACGTGGAATGTTGGGCTGGAGGGCGGACTCCGGACTCTCCACTGACGTGGAACAACAAACCACCAGCAGGCAGGTATTCTGGCATGAGGTGGACCAGGCTGTGATCCTCTTGGTGATCCAATTGATGGTGGGGTTGTGTAGTCTGAGCCAGGGCAATCCCAAGACGATCCGGTGAAGGGGTGACGTGACGATGTGGAGTGACAGCTCCCCGTGGTGCTCCGGTAGTGTGGGAATGGTGATGGTGATGGGGAGAGTGATGTGCGTAATGGTGCCTGATCCAAGTGGTTTATTGTCCAGCGAGGTGACGTGTAGCGGAGAAGCCAGTGGCACGGTGGGCAACCCCCATTCAGAGACCAGCTCCCTATCTATAAGTTTTCCCGCTGATCCGGAATCTATCATTGCAGTGGAAATGGAAGAGAAGGAATAACCAGTCACCATTATGGGAACTAAAAACAATGGTTTTGTGATAGGAGATGACGTAACACTCACTTGAGCGGCGACGGGAGTCATACCGCCCAGATTGGGAGCCGCCAGGAGATCTGTGGTCCGTGGTGATGTAGGGGGTGCTGCCCACCTCCATGGGTGAGGACTCGGAGGCAGGGCGGCTTCCACAGCTCAGATGGGGTGAGCGTCGAGGCTCCGGGAAGTGTTGGGAACGCCGTCTGTCTCTCAACATGTCGTCAAGATGGATGGAGGTGGCGATGAGGGTATCAAGGTCCATCTCGTCGTCCCGACATGTGAGTTCCGTCTTGATGTCCTCCCGTAAGCCTCTCCTGAAGGCCGTGCGCAGAGCACTCTCATTCCAGCCGGAAGACGCTGCCACCATGCGAAAGCTCAGAGCGTACTCGGATGCGGGCCCCTCTCCCTGTTGTAGCTGGAGGAGACGCTCACCCCCGTCCTTTCCCTCCATGGGATGATCAAACACCGCCCTGAACCGAGCGAGGAAGGTGGAGTAGGGAAGCGCCGCGGCCTCACCTCCTTCCCTGACTGCCATGGCCCAATCCAGCGCCTTTCCTTTAAGATGTGAAATCACCAGTGCTATCTTGGCTTGGTCAGATGGATATGCCACAGGCTGACGCGCCAGATAAAGTGAAACCTGTAGCAGGAAGCCGCTACATTTAGTAGTTTTACCGTCATTGCGCTCCGGTAGGGCGAAGGGTCCCTCAGAAGTTGGTGATAGCATGGGAACATGTGGACTGGGTGCACTCGCTGCTCCCTGAGGTGGAACCGGAGCGCTGGGCAGATTATGCAGAGTTTGGAGCACTTCCTGCATGGCGGCGTTCAACTGGGCAAGCTGCTGCTGGTGCTGGTCAAGGCGCTGGGAAACTCCAGGAGGATTACCTGCTGCATCCATTTTCGTGAGAGGTGTGTAATTCTGTGACGAGTACTGAGGATACGAAGAGGCAGGATGCAGACGCAGGAATCAACAAGGTAAAGGTTTACTTAACAATGAGAAATAGATTAACAAAGAGCGAGTAAACGACACGACGCTAACAATTACACACAACAATGACTGAACAGTCCAGGGCTATATAGTGGTGGTGATGAGATGATGAGGTGCAGGTGCGCTGGAGGTGATTAGGGTGCGTTGGGTTTCCATTCCTGTGTTGCCGAGGTGGTGCGCTAAGACTGGTGGCTCAGTAGACCGGCGAATCAGAGTGTCGGAGGGGAGCAACGGGAGGAGACGTGGCACACGTACACAACAGTGCAGTAATAACTAACAATACAAAATAAAAAATACACAATACATATAATCCAGAAAAAAATAATTAAGTAATATCAGAACAATATATATACAGTTTATTAGGTACACCACCCCGTTCACGAAAATGTATCGCACCTACAGACAGTGAGTCACGTGGCCGTGACTTGCTATATAAAGCAGGCAGACAGGCATCAAGACATTCAGTTACTGTTTGATTGAACATTAGAATGGGCAAAACGAGTGACCTAAGTGACTTTGAGCATGGTATGATCGTCGGTGCCAGGTGCGCCGGATCCAGTATCTCAGAAACGTCCGCCCTCCGGGGCTTTTCATGCACAACAGTGTCTAGGGTTTGCAGAGAATGGTGCGACAAACAAAAAACATCCAGTCAGCGGCCATCCTATTGGCAAAAACCTCTCATTGATGAGAGCGGTTGAAGGAAAATGGCAAGAATCGTGCACGCTAACAGGTGGGCCACAAGCAGACAAATAATGGCGCAGTACAACAGTGGAGTGCAGAACGGCATCTCGGAATGTACAACTTGTCGATCCTTGTCACGGATGGGATTGCAGCAGATGACCACAACGGGTTCCACTCCTATCAGCTAAAAACAAAAAGAAGCGGCTCCAGTGGGCACACGATCACCAACACTGGACAATTGAGAAGTGGAAAAACATTACCTGGAACATAACAGAGAGTTCAGTTTACTTGAGTGGCCTGTGCAGTCTCCAGACCTCAACCCGATAGAGCATCTTTGGGATGAGATGGAACGGGCTGTTTGCAGTATGAATGTGCCGCTGTCCAATCTGCAGCAGCTGCGTCATGCCATCGCGTCAGCATAGACCAACACCCTGTGGAACGTTTCCGACACCTTGTAGAATGCCCCAAAGAATTCAGGCTGTTCTGGAGGCAAAGGGGGGTCCGACCCGATACTAGATATGTGTACCTAATAAACTGTCCAGTGAGTGTATATACAGTACATGCAGTGCTGTGAAAAAGTATTTGCCCCCTTTCTAATTTTCTCTACTTTTTCATATTTGTGATATTGAATGTTATCAGATCTTCAACCAAAACCTAATATTAGATAAAGGGAACCTGAGTGAACAAATAACACAACAATTATATACTTATTTAATTGTGCATCTTTAAGAATTACATCTAGCTTTGTTGGGTGTCTTTGTTTATGGTAAAGATTTGTTTGTTTGTTTTGCATTCTAAGCACTGGGTTTGCCATTTGCCTTTCAACTTGTACTGCAGCACTGTCAATTATCTATTGTGGCCAATCATACAGTGTCTATGATGACTGGATATACCAGCGTATTACATAAAGCTATTTCCTGTATACAGGCACCTTAATATAGGGACAGCCCACTATATTTGGGACTAACATGGGTCTTATATGGTTTATGACTCATGTGCTACTACAGTAAATACATCCTCTGTACACATGCAGCGTCATACTGTAGGCACAGCAGCCCATTGGGAATTATTTGGGTCTTACATAGTGAATAACTTAGCATTCACCACTCTTCCCCTGAGCGACAGTTATGACGCTCTTACAAGGTTGTATGTGTGTGTGTGTTTGTGGGGTGTTGTTCCTCACATGGGGGTTGATCTGTCAGAGCTAATCGCTGGCCTCTCTCTCCACTTTGGCATTCTCAGGCTCCGGGCAATCAGCCTCCTTTTAGTTACAGGGACAGGAGGAGTGAAGGAGAGATGGAGGGAGGGAGAGATGTAAGGAGAGATCCTTAAAACAAGGGGAAACACATCTCCAGGGCTCTCATCCGTCAGCCTCACCTCCCTGGTAAGCCCTGGGGAGAGAGGCAACACATCGGGCATCATGGAAAGATGTACAGTGCTTCGCGAGGGTCAACTATCCCTCTCGTTTATAATGACATTCTGGGTGCTGTTTTGAAAGTCTAGTCTGTCTCTGCTGTTAGAATAAAACCATAAAAGTAGAATAATACATTCATCTTGTGTTTTTTCTCCATCCTACAGACTAATCAGACTAATCATCACTGAAGTGGTGGGCGTCTGTGTGACCCATGTTAACCCCACAGTCAAAGCCTTCGCTGTATGTCTGTTGAGGACAAAAGGAAATTGTGAAGTGAATAGCCTCCTTAGTAATGCCTCTCCTCCCAGTTCTCTCCCTGGCTGTGTAGAGTAGACCTCAATGTAGGCAGACGCAGGAGGGAAAAAATTAATTTTGTGTTCGGTGTACGCTTAGCGGAGTCTGTGGGCTGAGTGATATGTATCACCAGAGAAACATTCTGAGCTTTGAAGCCCCGGCAGCGCTGCCGTTGCAAGGCAGGAAATGAGAGGGAGGTTTTTCATTTCCCCGTCGTGCTATCTCCACTCACCAACTAAATAAAGCCCCCCTTTGCCACAGGTCCCCGATTCCATCTACTTACTCCTGGCCAGGGAGGGCGGTAAAGGAAGACTGTTCTGCAATCAGGGAATGTAATCTATATCATGTATTTTATATTTATGGTAAACGCTAAAACGCAACAGGGTCAAGTGTGTCTGCTAGAGGCAGACTTGTGGGGAGGGGCTGCTTGACAGTTGATTTCACCCCCCTGGTTGTGTGAGGCCGGAGGGAGGTCAGGCAGGGATGGAGGCAGGCAGGGAGGGAGAGATGGAGGCAGGGAGGGAGGGATGCAGGCAGGGAGGGGCAGAGGGAGGGAGAGGGCGAGAGAGAGGGAGGGAGGGGGCAGAGTGATTGTCACCGAGAGGGGCTGTGGGGACACAGACTGAATGATGGATAGATTACATCACATCAAGGTGGGATAGAGTGATGTGATTATCACTTCATAATGCCTTAGGAATGGCGGATGGTAAATATCTCTCATATCCCCTCCAGTGATTCCCTTTTGTTCCTCCTGGGCTCTACATTTTATTTTGCATATCAATGTCTTATGAGTTGGATCTCTCCTTCCCTTCCTCTCTCTGTCTCTCTTGCTATCTCTCTCTCTCTCTCTCTCTCTCTCTCTCTCTCTCTCCCTCTCTCTTAATTCAATTTAAATTTAAGGGCTTTATTGGCATGTGAAACGTATGTTAACATTGCCAAAGCAAGTGAAGTAGATAGTAAACAAAAGTGAAATAAACAATAAATATTAACAGTAAACATTACACTCAGAAGTTCCAAAGAATAAAGACATTTCAAATGTCATATTATGTATATATACAGTGTTGTAACAATGTGCAAATAGTTAAAGTACAAATGGGAAAATAAATAAACATAAATATGGGTTGTATTTACAATGGTGTTTGTTCTTCACTGGTTGCCCTTTTCTTGTGGCAACAGGTCACAAATCTTGCTGCTGTGATGGCACACTGTGGTATTTCACCCAGTAGATAAGGGTTTGTTTTATGTGTCTCTAATATGGTCATACATTTGGCAGGAGGTTAGGAAGTGCAGCTCAGTTTCCACCTCATTTTGTTGGCAGTGTGCACATAGCCTGTCTTCTATTGAGAGCCAGGTCTGCCTACGGCAGCCTTTCTCAACAGCTCACTGAGTCTGTACATAGTCAAAGATTTCCTTAAGTTTGGGTCAGTCACAGTGGTCAGGTATTCTGCCACTGTGTGCTTTCTGTTTAGGGCCAAATAGCATTCTAGTTTGCTCAGATTTTTTGTTAATTCTTTCCAATGTGTCAGGTAGTTCTCTTTTTGTTTTCTCATGATTTGGTTGGGTATAATTGTTTTGTTGTTGTTGTCCTGGGGCTCTGTGGGGTCTGTTTGTGTTTGTCAACAGAGCCCCAGGACTCTTCTCCAAGTTCATCTCTCTGTAGGTGATGGCTTTGTTATGGAAGGTTTGGGAATCGCTTCCTTTTGAGTGGTTATAGAATTTAACTGCTCTTTTCTGGATTTTGATAATTAGCGGGTATCGGCCTAATTCTGCTCTGCATGCATTATTTGGTGTTTTCGTTGTACACAGAGGATATTTTTGCAGAGTCTCAATTTGGTGTTTCTCCCATTTTGTGAATTCTTGGTTGGTGAGCGGACCCCAGACCTCACAACCATAAATGGCAATGTGTTCTATAACTGATTCAAGTATTAGCCAGATCCTAATTGGTTTGTTGAATTGTATGTTCCTTTTGATGGCATATAAGGCCCTTCTTGCCTTGTCTCTCAGATTGTTCACAGCTTTGTGGAAGTTACCTGTGGTGCTGATGTTTAGGCTGAGGTGTGTATAGTTTTTTCTGTGCTCTAGGGCAACGGTGTCTAGATGGAATTTGTATTTGTGGTCCTGGCAACTGGACCTTTTTTGGAACACCATTATTTTTGTCTTACTGAGATTTACTGTCAGGGCCCAGGTCTGACAGAATCTGTCCAGAATATCTAGGTGCTGCTGTAGGCCCTCCTTGGTTGGTGACAGAAGCTCCAGATCATCAGCAAACAGTAGACATTTGACTTCAGATTCTAGTAGGGTGAGGCCGGGTGCTGCAGACTGTTCTAGTGCCCTCGCCAATTCGTTGATATATATGTTGAAGAGGGTGGGGCTTAAACTGCATCCCTGTCTCACCCCACGGCCCTGTGGAAAGAAATGTGTGTGTTTTTTGCCAATTTTAACCGCACACTTGTTGTTTGTGTACATGGATTTTATAATGTCGTATGTTTTTCCCCCAACCCCACTTTCCATCAATTTGTATAGCAGACCCTCATGCCAAATTGAGTCAAAAGCTTTTTTGAAATCAACAAAGCATGAGAAGACTTTGCCTTTGTTTTGGTTTGTTTGTTTGTTTGTCAATTAGGGTGTGCATGGTGAATACGTGGTCTGTCGTACGGTAATTTGGTAAAAAGCCAATTTGACATTTGCTCAGTACATTGTTTTCACTGAGGAAATGAACTAGTCTGCTGTTAATGATAATGCAGAGGATTTTCCCAAGGTTGCTGTTGACGCATATCCCACGGTAGTTATTGGGGTCAAATGTGTCTCCACTTTTGTGGATTGGGGTGATCAGTCCTTGGTTCCAAATATTGGGGAAGACGCCAGAGCTAAGGATGATGTTAAAGAGTTTAAGTATGTATGTGTGTATTATTATGTGGCTGGGTGATCCTAGTTGGTCCTCAGACAGAAGGTCTAGGGCGCGCTGGGTGTTTGGACACCAGAGTTTAGACACTGTGTGTTCGGGAAAAAGTTTATTTTCTTGTATGTATTTCCCGTTTGAGGCCATAAGGAGTACAATCTGTGGCTTGTGTATGTCCTCAGTGGGTGTGGGGGGGTCGTCAGGAGGGCTATCTAGGGTGGCTGACACGGGGGGTTCTCCGAGGGGTTGGGATCCCCTGGGCTTGGGGTTCTTCATTTGTTTGTTCGGTTGTGATGTCGAGGCTATGGTCAGGGTCTAGGGTGTACTGTTCTGCTGCGGTGTCGAGACTTTGGCCAGGATCTGAGGTAGGCTGTTCTGCTGGCTTCTCTGCGGGGGTGGCTAGCTCTCTAATGGGTTGTTCTCTGTCACCCGTCATCGTTCTCACCTTCTCCTCCAGCACTCTGATCCTCTCCTCTAGTGCTCTGTTCTTCTCCTGCTTCTGCTCTTTCTCCTGTTGATGCTGTCTCACCACAGTCCAGAGTGCAGATATGTGTCTCTCCACCTCCAGCTCTCCAGGTAGTTAAGGGGGTGTTGTTGTGCTGGACTGTTGTCTGGGTCTGTGCTGACTGGAGTGTAATCACCTGCTGTTCCAGCTCCACCTGCCTTACCTCCAGCTGGGTGAATTTATCCTTCATTTCAATGAGGGAGTAGTACTCTGTGCTGGGAAGTTGACTTTCCGCTTGGGGTTGCTCATCTGTGGGGTTATTTAATGAAGAGGTCTGGTCTGACACGCTCGGGGTGGGGTTATCTTTCTCAAGGGAGAGCTTCTCCTGCTGAGCTATTTCTTTGATTAGGTGAAAGTCCAGCTGGAACTGTTTGGGGTTGCCCTGTACCAATACTGTTCCAGATTTATAGAGATTTATATTAGCTGACTCAGAGTCCTCATTGTCTAGTATCCTGAGTTTCCACCCATCGCTAACACCCCCCCTCCCCCCTTCTTAACAGAGGGGTAGTGTGCTAATATAGCACTGTGCCATGCCAGAGGATGGTCTGTGTGGAAGATAGGGTTGCTTATGTTCCCATTTTTATAAAAGTCAGCAAAAAGTGTCTCTTGATTTCCCATAAGGAGCTTCATTTTGTACTCTTTTCATGTCTTATCATTCTTTACATACAGAGGGTACTGTATTTTAATTACCTCTGAACAGCGGGAGGGTGCTTCTAAGGCCTCTCCATTTGGTTGGGGTAGACTGTGTGACTCTCCTGCCATTGTTGGGCTCAAGGGCTTTGACACCTCTCACTTCACACGTCAGTGCTAATTGAAGTTATCTCTTAAGTATCTCTTTGTACTAGCAAGCTTGGTAGCCTTAGCATTCAGTCCTTATAAAGTAAAATATATCATTGTAATGTATGTTTCTTCTTGGTTTTTGAAAGTAAAAAATATCTTCAGACTAAACATTACTAACTCAGTTCCAGGTTGGATGGTGTTTTCAGGTTTCTGTTTGTTTGCCAGAGCATTTGCTGTATAGCTTGGGAATAGTAATCCTTGGTAGTAGAAAGCCTTCCAGGTAATTCCAGATATTTCCATCCAAAATCAGGTTGTAGGTATGGAGTTTTGGTTTGGAATGAAGGTTATGTTGTGGAGGGTGGTCCCTGCCAAAAAATCCAAGTTTACCTAACTCTAAATCTATATTTTTTGTAAAAACATGCAGAAAATGCAGGAGCCTATGTCTTTGAGCTCTCTCTCTCTCTCTCTCTCTCTCTCTCTCTCTCTCTCTCTCTCTCAGTGTCTGTCTCTCTCAGTGTCTGTCTCTCTCTCTCTCTCTCTCTCTCTCTCTCTCTCTCTCTCTCTCTCTCTCTCTCTCTCTCTTCCTTATTCTCTTTTCTTCTGACTGTCTCTGTTGTGGCTCATAGTTGTTGTTGTAGGTGTTGTGTTGTGTAACGGAAAATGTTGTGTTGTGTAACGGAAAATGCAGGAGCAATGTCTTTGAGCTCTCTCTCTCTCTCTCTCTCTCTCTCTCTCTCTCTCTCTCTCTCTCTCTCTCTCTCTCTCTCTCTCTCTCTCTCTCTCTCTCTCTCTCTCTCAGTGTCTGTCTCTCTCAGTGTCTGTCTCTCTCTCTCTCTCTCTCTCTCTCTCTCTCTCTCTCTCTCTCTCTCTCTCTCTCTCTCTCTCTCTCTCTCTGTCTCTCTCTCTCTTCCTTATTCTCTTTTCTTCTGACTGTCTCTGTTGTGGCTCATAGTTGTTGTTGTAGGTGTTGTGTTGTGTAACGGATATGGGTGAAGAGAGGCACCCCTCTGAAATGACCAAAAAGGGGCTGTTGATGTGTTGCCAAAATGCCAATCCCAAATAATGTGATCTTCACACTCCTCCTCCCATCCTCCTCCTCCTTGTCTCTTGACATGTTTGTAAGGTTTTCTTTATGAAAGCCGGGCCTTTTCACCAGGTTGTTTCCCTCATCCCCTGTCCCATTTGTTTCTGTGATTAATATAAAGCCTGATCCCGCTTGCCCCACTTTTCCTCTGCAAAATGAAAGCAATTGGTGCCTATTTGATTGGCCCTGGCCTTCCTGGACTCTGTGGGAATTGAGGTGAAAAAGCAAAAGCGTTTAGTCTATTCATCCGTCTGCATGGAAATCAATGGGCCCCTTGTCCTAGAGACACGCCCTGGCTGTTCAAACTCAGTTGGAGCCACAGGAAACATGCCTCTGGCCTGAGTCAGCAGTACCAAACATGTGAACTGGATACCTTGGATGGATGGCCACCGTTGCTGTTGTCTTCATAAATCCTCCAGCAGTTCAGCATCTTTAATGCAGTATTAGAAATGTTGTTATAAATCAAGATTAGGATAATTTGAAATATTTATGGGAATGGCTATGGACTTGACTGTCAGCTGTAGATGGTGAGTTTGGTGTTAGTGTGTGCTGTGTGTATGTTTACAAAATATATTTTACCCTTATTTTACCAGGTAAGTTGACTGAGAACACATTCTCATTTTACAGCAACGACCTGGGGAATAGTTACGTGGGAGAGGAAGGGGGATGAATGAGCCAATTGGAAGCTGGGGATGATTAGGTGGCCACAAGGGCCAGCTTGGTGTGTGTGTGTGTGTGTGTGTGTGTGTGTGTGTGTGTGTGTGTGTGTGTGTGTGTGTGTGTGTGTGTGTGTGGATAAATTAAGAATACATGATCGACTGCACGGTTAGCCAGGTTCTCCAAATGAGGCCGGTGGGGTTGCCTTGGGCTGCTTGTTAACCTTTTAGACACCTATGAAAAGGTTATTGGGCTCATGTTTTTTTTGTGTCTTTTTGATTTAATTAATTGACCCCTCCTGAAGCTAAAGAGGTCTTATTGTACAAATGCAGTCTCTATTGCATGTCATTTAATTTTTTTTGAAGATTTGTAGATTTCTTTGAAGAAAGTTTTACAGTGATAATGGTGATATATGGTTGTCTGACCAACTTCAGTTGAATGTGCTACTAAATAACTTAAAATGGTAATGCACTCGTTGCTCAAAGTAAAATGGAATTAACATTGCACGTTGCATAAACTTACTTTACTCCACCGCCTAATGATGTTAAGTGCATTTTAAATATGACAGACAGTCAGCTCTGTGTTGTAATAAATCAAGTAGCTGTAACGCGTCTCACGCTGCAGGAGTGTTAGGATGGAGGAGGAAGAGGAGCGGATAGGTGGAATGTTGGCACCCATACACGCTCCCAGAAAGAAGAGAAGGAAGCGAAGTGAAAGGCTGATTGAAAAGAGTAGAAAATCAATCAAGCGAGTCTGTCTGATTGACAGCTTGCCAAGGTGTTTTCTGTGGAGGTGTCAAGAGCTGCACAATTGCTCTCTCTCCCTCACTTCCTTCCCTCTCTCTCCTCCCCCTCTCTCTTTCTCTCACGTCTCATCCATCACTCGCTTTCTCAACCATCATCACACTGTCCTATTCTCCTAAACGCCTCGCCAAACTCCCCCAATATCTCTCCACTTTTCACTCCATCGTACCTCCTCCGCTCCCTCTCTCTCCACCACACCCTCTCATTTTCTCTCCTCTCCGTCGCTCGATCATTTCGTTAGGAGTGATGCACTCACCGCCAGCCACTTTGGGTTGCTGTCTGACACTCCTTTAATCTTGTTGTTCCCTAACCTTCACAGAAAAGGGAAGTGATGCTCCAGTTGCACTGCCTTCATATAAATACCCCTCCCTCCATCCCTACCAACCTCCTTCCCCCACTTTATCCAGCAGAGTGGCTGCTTTCTTCCATTTGTTTTCATTAATATGCCTGCACATACATTACAGTGTCAGGGCAGAGAGAAACAGGACAGAGTCGACAGACAACAGTCGTGCAATCAACAAGATGTAAATGGGCAAGTCAGTCATGCAATGAACAAGTCTATGATTATGTTATGGGTTATGTTTACCCTCTTTAAAAAATAGGTTTATCAAATAAGTTTGTTCAGTCCTTGAATGTGAGGTGAGTTGAAGGTTACTTGCAGCAGCTGCTTTGGGTCTGTTGCATTCATAGACCACGGTGTGAGGAGGGGAGGGAGCTGGGCATGGAGCCCTGTTGAAATGACTTGTCAGTCAGTCGGCACTGTTATTATAAGAAGACATATTGACACAGCCATCCCTGAGTGCCC
The DNA here is from genome assembly GCF_964263955.1 of Coregonus lavaretus. NCBI lineage: Eukaryota > Metazoa > Chordata > Actinopteri > Salmoniformes > Salmonidae > Coregonus > Coregonus lavaretus. The sequence continues at coordinate 21,622,070 of NC_139996.1, forward strand.
TTGCTGGCTGGCTTCTAGACAGAGTGAGCCTTGATGCTAATTAGAATGGGAAGACAAAGTCTCCCCCGGCGAGCCAGCCTGGCCTCAGAGCCAATACGAAATATACTTCCCGTATTTCTGAGCACCTCCAATACATATGATACATATGAATGGTCCAGTTTGAGACTGAAACGAAAGTAGGGAGGTTGTTCGGGGATGATGGGTAGCCATAATCCACGATAGTCTAGCAATCCAAAGGTTGCATGTTCGAGTTGCGTTGTGGACAACTGTAGCATTTTAGCTAACTCTTCCCCTAACCCAATTCACCTGACCTGCTACGTAAATTCCCCGTAATCTTTGTTGTTATGACGCAATAAGCAACCTGGTCTCAGATAAAGACATGCACTACTATACATCCTCCAACACGTATGATAAGTTATGTCATCCAATTTGTATGCTATTGTAGGACCGGTAGTGGTGTGCGGGTCAGCTGTTTGTTCACCTGCACCTGCCCGCAATTGCTAATAACCCATTCGCAACCACCAGACTATATGTGATAAAGTGAAAATCAGATGACCACCCGACCCTAACCCGCAAATATAGAAAATGCGCTGTAGGCTACAGTCAGAAATGGCAGAACAATGTTTTGACAGGGGGTGCAGGATATGTTTCTTCTCATAATTTCGGAGATTTTTGTAAACTACTCTAAAATTAGATACACGTCATTATATGTTGCCCTAGAAGACTAAATATACCCTTGCTCAACAGAAAATTGTCATAAATGATAGAACAAATGCTTCAATCTAGGCAAATGTTCTCTGTAATCTCTGCTTCTTTCGTAGAGCAAAGACATTTATGGACCGGAGATAAATTGCAATAAGTAATTTAAAAAATATATATATATATTGCTGTGCAACATCTCCAAACGACATCAGTTTGACCGGTTGTAAGGAAATAGAAAGCTGTGAAAATGACCCAACATGTTTCTGATAAGATTTTAGTTCGGCTTGGATGCATATTTTATGTGGTTGAAATACTATCAGCTTTTATGAAGCTGATAAAGATAGCACCTCTACAGATGGTCTCTAACTACGCATTCGCATTCTCTCAAGATGCTGAAAGAAAGAAATAATATTTCTCCACTCCTGTCCAGTCAAAATGTAGCCTACATTTGGTGTATCATTTTACTGCAAGAAATGCTTAATTCTGAAGGAGTTAATATTAAGACTATGTGAGAGGTTATAGACCTACAGTCAGTGTCCAGATATCAGTTTCCATTTAACCCATGTGAACAGTAGGCTACAGTTCCCTTGATGTGCCATAGGCTCATTTGAAGTCCCCGTCTTGTGACTGTCAAATTTGTATAGTGCCTCACAATCATCACACATAACATAACATGTTATCATCCTCTTTTACCACGTCACCAAATCTTTTCCAAACATTACTTTTCTGACTCTCCCTTCTCTTTATTTTCAACTCTCCATTTCACAGCTTTTCTCTTATTGAATTAAACTCTAATATTTTCCTTTTTGCTACCTTGGATGACCTTAATCTTTTCTTCCCGTTCCCAAATGCATTTGGCGATTGGTGTGTAGGCTATTTGGCATGTGTAAAGTTAGGCCCTAAAGTTTGGTTTATGCACTAATGCCAGTAACATATCATACTAAATAGAGTGTCACAGATTTACATACAGAATAATACGAATTGCCCTGAGACCACGTTGGGCGGGCACATCAAGAGAAATATAGTAGGTGCCCAAAAATGATGAACCATGTATTATCTTTCCCCAGCTGTCATAAGGAGAGATATTTCTAAAGGGAGTCATTATTTTATCACTCACTGCTCCCAGCATGCAGTCGATCGGTACTAAGGTGACAAATTGTGTTTGTTTTATAGTATCATCCCAAGAAAAAGGGATATTCTGTTTTATGGGTGAAGTATTTTGTATTTAATAAGGGAATTTGGAACTAGCTCTGCGTTTTGCACATTGCACGTATTTTGTAATGTGAGCTGACATTAACAATTAAGACAATGAAGCAGCTTGTATTGGCAGGATACAGACATCCTCAAACCATTGTCCTCATGAACAGATATAGTTATAGTGTGCATTGTATATGCTTGTATTTATCCAGAAAGCATGCTCATACGCACACACAAATGCATGGATGAAAGCATGCACACACTCAATTTTTACATCAGAATATTAATTTATTAATTTTGATTGGCTGCTTGTGAGTGTCTGAGACACAGTGGTTCTGAAATTCAACTCTGAGTTAGGAACGTAAAAGGGATTTCTGTGTGCTGAATACATTTACATTATAGTCATTTAGCAGACGCTCTTATCCAGAGCGACTTACAGTTAGTGAGTGCATACCTTTTCATACTGGCCCCCCGTGGGAAACGAACCCACAACCCTGGCGTTGCAAACTCCATGCTCTACCAACTGAGCTACACGGGACTGTCATACTGATGCCATTCCATTTGCTACGTTCCGTCCATTATTATGAGCCGTACTCCCCTCAGCAGCCTCCACTGGACCCTCGTTGCAAGCCTCGGGCTCCGAGTACTTAACTACACCTACCACCTCCGATACTTCGCCCTCATCTATCATCCTGTCTTCGATTCGGCGTACAGCTCGCTCTGCTGACACTTTCTACCATTCTTCTTCTTCTTCTTTAACAAATCTTCTCCCTTTTTCCCACCATTTTTAAACAACTCAAGCTCACCCTCTTCCTCCCTCTCTCTCTTAGACCTCCTCTGTCTCTCTTTTTCCCTCCATTCCTCCTCTGTATTCCAAGTATGTCTCCTTATGATAGTACTGCACTTCTCCTGACATGCATCTTCTTCTTGCCCTCTCAAGGGACAACATTTAACCGGCTGTCACAATCTCCGTACAATCAGCACAAGCCCCTCAGGATACAACCATGGTCCCTACTGTAAAACTCCTTTCAGTTTAAAATGTTTAAAGGTGCATTTAAAGTCCGAAGGAAAAGTCTTGGTTTGTACAATAATGCATTTTCCCTTTTGACACCAAGACTATTCTACTTTCTCTCTTTGAATTCCTGAGGGGAGAATCCAACGAGGATAGATCAGCTGCTGAGACTCCTGTACAGCGACGGTAGATCAGCTGCTGAGACTCCTATACAGCGATGGTAGATCAGCTGCTGAGACTCCTGTACAGCAACGGTAGATCAGCTGCTGAGACTCCTGTACAGCGATGGTAGATCGGCTGCTGAGACTCCTGTACAGCGATGGTAGATCAGCTGCTGAGACTCCTGTACAGCGACGGTAGATCAGCTGCTGAGACTCCTGTACAGCGATGGTAGATCAGCTGCTGAGACTCCTGTACAGCGATGGTAGATCAGCTGCTGAGACTCCTGTACAGAGATGGTTGATCAGCTGCTGAGACTCCTGTACAGAGATGGTAGATCAGCTGCTGAGACTCCTGTACAGCGATGGTAGATCAGCTGCTGAGACTCCTTACAGTGATGGTAGATCAGCTGCTGAGACTCCTGTACAGCGATGGTAGATCAGCTGCTGAGACTCCTATACAGTGATGGTAGATCAGCTGCTGAGACTCAGAGATGGTAGATCAGCTGCAGAGACTCCTGTAAAGCTATGTCCAGGACTATTACAGGTCAGTTCTGTAGGGCAGTAAATCATTGGTAACTGATCTTTAGTCATAGTCTCTCGGTATTGTAAGGATGAATTGCTATCATAAACAGAAGCATAAACTTGAAAGTTTGCCATCATCAAACCAACCAAACACCAGATCCCTGACAGTAAAAGCTACAGTATCTGTCAGTCAAGCTACAGTATTTGTCAGTCAAGCTACAGTATCTGTCAGTTAAGCTACAGTATCTGTCAGTCAAGCTACAGTATCTGTCAATCATCAGTCAAGCTAAAGTATCTGTAAATCAGTCAAACTACAGTATCTGTCTGTCAAGCTACAATATATGTCAGTCAAGCTACAGTATCTGTCAGTCAAAATACAGTATCTGTCAGTCAAGCTATAGTATCTGTCAGTCAAGCTACAGTATCTGTCAGTCAAGCTACAGCATTTGTCAGTCATCAGTCAAGCTACAGTATCTGTCGGTCAAGCTACAGTATCTGTCAGTCATCAGTCAAGCTACAGTATCTGTCGGTCAAGCTACAGTATCTGTCAGTCATCAGTCAAGCTACAGTATCTGTCAGTCATCAGTCAAGCTACAGTATCTGTCAGCCAAGCTACAGTATCTGTCAGTCAAGCTACAGTATCTGTCAGTCAAGCTACAGTATCTGTCAGTCAAGCTACAGTATCTGTCAGTCAAGCTAATCTTGCAGTCATCAGTTAAGATACAGTATCTGTCAGTCAAGCTACAGTATCTGTCAGTCAAGCTACAGTATCTGTCAGTCAAGCTACAGTATCTGTCAGTTATCAGTCAAGCTACAGTATCTGTCAGTCAAGCTACAGTATCTGTCAGTCATCAGTTAAGCTACAGTATCTGTCAGTTAAGCTACAGTATCTGTCAGTCAAGCTACAGTATCTGACAGCCATCAGTCAAGCTACAGTATCTGTCAGGCAAGCTACAGTATCTGTCAGTCAAGCTACAGTATCTGTCAATCAGTCAAGCTAGAGTATCTGTCAGTCAAGCTACAGTATCTGTCAATCATCAGTCAAGCTACAGTATCTGTCTGTCAAGCTACAGTATCTGTCAGTCAAGCTACAGCATCTGTTAGTCAAGCTACAGTATCTGTCAGTCATCAGTCAAGCTACAGTATCTGTCAGGCAAGCTACAGTATCTGTCAGTCAAGCTACAGTACCTGTGAGTCATCAGTCAAGCTACAGTATCTGTCAATCAGTCATGCTAAAGTATCTGTCAGTCAAGCTACAGTATCTGTCAGTCAAGCTACAGTATCTGTCAGTTATCAGTCAAGCTACAGTATCTGTCAGTCAAGCTACAATATCTGTCAGTCATCAGTTAAGCTACAGTATCTGTCAGTCAAGCTACAGTATCTGTCAGTCAAACTACAGTATCTGTCAGTCAAGCTACAGTATCTGTCAGTCATCAGTCAAGCTACAGTATCTGTCAGTCAAGCTACAGTATCTGTCAGTCAAGCTACAGTATCTGTCAGTCAAGCTAATCTGGCAGTCATCAGTTAAGATACAGTATCTGTCAGTCAAGCTACAGTATCTGTCAGTCAAGCTACAGTATCTGTCAGTTATCAGTCAAGCTACAGTATCTGTCAGTCAAGCTACAGTATCTGTCAGTCATCAGTTAAGCTACAGTATCTGTCAGTCAAGCTACAGTATCTGTCAGTCAAGCTACAGTATCTGTCAGTCAAGCTACAGTATCTGTCAGCCATCAGTCAAGCTACAGTATCTGTCAGGCAAGCTACAGTATCTGTCAGTCAAGCTACAGTACCTGTCAATCAGTCAAGCTACAGTATATGTCAGTCAAGCTACAGTATCTGTCAATCATCAGTCAAGCTACAGTATCTGTCTGTCAAGCTACAGTATCTGTCAGTCAAGCTACAGTATCTGTTAGTCAAGCTACAGTATATGTCAGTCATCAGTCAAGCTACAGTATCTGTCAGGCAAGCTACAGTATCTGTCAGTCAAGTTACAGTACCTGTGAGTCATCAGTCAAGCTACAGTATCTGTCAATCAGTCATGCTACAGTATCTGTCAGTCAAGCTACAGTATCTGTCAGTCATCAGTCAAGCTACAGTATCTGTCAGTCAAGCTACAGTATCTGTCAGTCAGTCAAGCTACAGTATCTGTTAATCAGTCAAGCTACAGTATCTGTCAGTCAAGCTACAGTATCTGTCAGTCATCAGTCAAGCTACAGTATCTGTCTGTCAAGCTACAGTATCTGTCAGTCAAGCTACAGTATCTGTCAGTCATCAGTCAAGCTACAGTATCTGTCAGGCAAGCTACAGTATCTGTC